>NW_009607690.1:0-541 GCF_000690535.1 Cariama cristata
CAGAGAAGAAAAAAATCATCCAGATTTTCAGTCAAAGGCTTGGAAATCTTCAGCTGAAGTAAGCTGCACGGATTTGTTAACTGTTCCTGTTACAAAATGAAAGGTCACACAAGTAATAAAACTAATAAACAAGAAAAGCTTATCTACTGAATTTTAAAAGGAGCCTTGCTACTCATTCAAAAAACTGATTTCAAGAAACAGATTCTGCCCTGGCAGAGGTTTTGTGCCCACGTCCCCATATCCCAGTTATTGGGAGATCTGGAAATCCATGTGGGAAACTGGAGTCTGGCTCTACAGTGTCACTTGTAGGTTTGGGGTCACAGACTAGAAAAAAAACAAAACAAAACCAAAACTGAGTCTGTGCGTTCTGAAAGATTTATAGTAAAACAAAAAAGATTAAAACATTTACAAAGACTCTATGTGGTCTTCGATTCTGAACAGGACATTTTGCCACAAATTGCTGCTTAAGGAAAAATAATGTTGAGAATTTTTTTTTTCATACTGTAAAAGCATATGACAATGTGCAGACTACACTGTAGAA
>NW_009607691.1:0-34855 GCF_000690535.1 Cariama cristata
GAGGTCCCTGGCAAGCCCATAACCTAATGGATGGCACAGAACCTCTACATCTCCACTGCTGTGGTCTGTCTGGCATGAGTGGGTCACTAAGCTAGTGTGGGTTTGTTGGTATGCACCACACGTGTGCATGCAGACCCTGGAGAGCAGAGAATTGGGAGAAATGTGGAAAGGGAAGATCTGAGCCCTTGTTCTAGTAGATTTACCAAAGTTCCAAGTCTGTTTATTTGGCTGTGGGAAGAAACAGTCAATCTTGAATCTGTATGTGCCTACAAGTAGATAGGAGCATGTGGTCTTTTGTGTCTGCCCTTGCAGAAGCCCTGCCAGGTCTTGAACTGCCTGCTGCAGGCAGGGTGTGGAGAGTGTTGTAGGAATTGTTAAGGGCGAAGGGTGTAGAGTCCACAACACCACTGTCAAACTGAAAAACAGCACTGCAGAGAAATCTGTCACTTGACCCAGTCAGTGTATGTAGGTCCTCACGAGCAGAGCGAGCTTCGAATGCTCAGCCTTATTACAAATAGGGGTTTTACTGTGTGCCTGAGAATGTCTTGAGACAGACAGCAGAGAGGCAGGTTATGGCAGGTTATAGCAGGTCAGCAGCATGAATGAGATCACAGAAGAGGAAGAGAAATACTGAGGAGGAAGGCTAATGAGGTATATGATATGTTGCCAGAATTTTACAGGAAAAAAGACCTCAGAAACATTTACCCTGTTATTCTGTTGACATGGGGATTAAAAATCCCAGCTCTTGTTTCCATGAACAGTTCAAAATGTTGCTCTACAAAATAAAACCACACCACCTCCCTCTCCCTAGAACATTAACTGCAAATTATCACCGCTCACTTTCCTGCTCTGGGCAGAGCTGTTTGAAAAGGAGAGAAATAATTAGCACTTCATGCAGAGACAGAAGTATCTGCAGTAAAATAAGGGTATTATTGACAGCTGGAGAACTGATGAAGTATCCTAACTGTGTATCATTAGCATCTTTCCATACTTCATTAGATAACTAAAAGGCAGGATAAATAAGATCGCTTTTGGTATGAAGAATATGGCTTATTAAGATCCATCCTGTAGCTCTGCAGTGTCTTTTTGTCCAGCAGTGCCCTTTAGTAAGTCACACATTTCCAGGAATCTTGGATTGTTCTGTTACAATATGCAGCATTGCATGTCTACTCTTAGTATGCGACAGAGTCATTTCGACTCACATTCTTTTCTCCTGTCTACACCTTCTTGGAGTTCTGCTAATACTTACTGTTATGTTAAGTGGCAGGAGAGTTTGGAAAGCAGTTGATAACTCTGAGTTGGGGCAGTTGTGGGACGCAAGTCCTGGGCCTTTTGCTCCCTGACCAGCTGAGCAGGAAGCTAGGCATTAATACTTTGGTTCTTACTGTTAATTTTGGAATGCTCATCATGACAAGCAGTTTGTAACATCATTCTGAAATCGGTGAGTGTCGCTACTGGATGATTAGGTTTTTTTAATCCAGCAGAATCACTGCTAGAAAAAGAAGTGATCACAGGCGTTAGTCTGCTTCAAACTTGTGACTAATGTATTGCTTTGTCTTAGGATTCTGACAACCCAGACCTTCGGGATCGTGGCTACATCTACTGGCGCCTTCTTTCCACGGATCCAGTGACTGCCAAAGAAGTAGTCCTCTCGGAAAAGCCACTTATTTCTGAAGAGACTGATCTGATTGAACCGACTCTGCTAGATGAGTTGATCTGCCATATTGGGTCTCTGGCTTCTGTGTACCACAAGCCACCCAACGCTTTTGTGGAGGGAAGCCATGGGATCCACCGCAAACACTTGCCGATTCACCATGGAAGGTAAGCTGAGGCAACCACAGTGATAATCGGCAGGATTGGTTGTTTCTTTCTAGCAAACAGTCCAAAAGATGCAAAGATCTTTTATAACACCCTAGTGTTTTTTTGTTGATTGTGTAGGGGCTTAAAGGTCATTCACGGGGCCATTTCATTGTAGAATTTCATCTTGTAAGTAGTTTCTGAGTTCCTGGGTCAGAAGACAGGAAGCATCGAAGTTCTTGTCTGAGGAGAAGCTATGATGTTTTTTGAGAAGACACTGGCTATAAGCCCTCTTGACGTGAGAGTTTGAATTAAAAAGCATAAACTTTGGATAACCGGTGCGAGGGCATACTTCCAGGAGGATGATGGCTGTGGTAAAAACAGGCATCTTTCAGAAGGATACACTTCTTTGGTTTTGTAAGAGCTTTTGCTTCAGCAACAGCACAGCTTTACAAGCCTCATTTGTGTAGAATAATACCAGTTTCCTGGAACAGGCAAGTACAGGGATCCTTTGCTGTTGGAATATGAAATGGGGAAGGACTGGTAAAACCACCTTTCTCACTTGATGCCTATAAAGCAAGGGGAGTGTAAAAACCATCTAAGCCACATCACTGAAAACTGCTTGGGCTTAAAAGATGATGGCTACTGATACAGTTCTGTCTAACCTTTGGGAGGTGGGGGGAAAGTGCATTGGCTTATTGTCTGGAGGTTTAATGCTTCCCAGTGATCACAGTACTGGAAGTGGGTTAGATCTACAAGAGCAGGCAGTACGGTAGTCCTGGGCTGCGGTGGTGTTGCTGTTGAGCCTGTTCCTGTGGTTCTTCATTCAGGTAAGCAGTGCTGTTTTCACTAATGGTATTAATTACAAATGTAAGCATGCTTTACAGCAGGAGGCAGAGTATCCAGGCTTACCTCTTAATAATATTCCCAAAGTGACATTTGGAGTGCTATTTTTTGCTGTTGCACTGATAAATCAGTGTGTGATGCTGCTCCTTTTCTATTTTCTGACACTGCTTCTCTGCTATTCTTAGCAACTAAAGCTATTTCTGTAATGACTAGCTTTGGAAAACGGAATTGTTTTCTCTCTGCCTATGAAATAAAGTCTGGCTGCATTGACCCAGGACCAGCAAGCACAAGTCTACCAGTCGGACAAGAAAAGCAGTGGTCTCTCCTAGTCAAAGATTTACCTCAATAGCAAAATGAGCTGGGATGGGGGTAGCTTTGGTCTTCGGTGTTTACCAGCCTCCCTGTATGCTGTTGTTTCAGGTCATTACAGAAGCTAACATTTTAGGGGGTTTCAGTCAGCTCAAGGAACTCAGCTTTTTTAAGGAGTGGACTTTTTACTGCCTTCTTGTGTATACTGTCTGTCTGGCTTGACTCTCGTAGCTCATGCTCAGACAATCTGCTGACCTCAAATCTTTTCTGACTGTACCAGTATTGTACATTGCCCTGGTGGTGTTTACTACTATATTACCCATTACTTCAACAAAAAAACTTCAGGCCTCAACCAGCAGTGGGGAACCAGAGCTGGGGAAAGGTCTGAACGGTGCTCAGCAGAGCACGCTGAATACTGATGTAGTGCTCTTCCTCATTCAGTAAATTAAAAAGTGTTGTGTGAGCTCACCTGATAAAGAGGCTGTGTTATTGTGGTTTTGCTTTACTGTTAGCTAAAGGACAGTAAAACCTTACAAGTGGATGCCAAGGCCTCCTTGTACCATGTCAGAACATATCAAGGACAAGGTCCTGCACATGGGTTGGGGCAGTCCCATGCACAGGTACAGACTGGGTGGGGAATGGATTGAGAGCAGCCCTGAGGAGGACGGCTTGGAGGTGCTGGTTGACGAGACGCTCAACATGACCCAGCAATGAGTACTCACAGCCCAGAAAGCCAACTGTGTCCTGGGCTGCATCCAAAGCAGCGTGATCAGCAGGTCGAGGGAGGGGATTCTGCCCCTCCGCTCCGCTCTGGTGAGACCCCCCTGCAGCACTGCCTTCAGCTCTGGGGTCCTCAGCACAAGAAGGACGTGGAACTGTTGGAGTGAGTCCAGAGGAGGCCACGAAGATGATCCGAGGGCTGGAGCACCTCTGCTGTGAGGACAGGCTGGGAGAGTTGGGGTTGTTCAGCCTGGAGAAGAGAAGGCTCTGGGGAGACCTTAGAGCAGCCTTCTAGTGCCTAAAGGGGCCGACAAGAAAGCCGGAGAGGGACTTTTTACAAGGGCATGGAGTGATAGGACAAGGGGCAAGGGCTTTAAACTGGAAGAGAGAAAATTCAGATTAGGTATTGGGAAGAAATTCTTCCTGGTGAGGGTGGTGAAGCAGTGGCAGAGGTTGCCCAGATAAGCTGTGGGTGGCCCCTCCCTGGGAGTGTTCAAAGCCAGGTTGGATGGGGCTTTGAGCAACCTGATCTGGTAGAAGGTGTCCCTGCCCAGGGCAGGGGGGTTGGGACTGGGTGGTCTTTAAGGTCCCTTCCAACCAAACCATTATGTGATGATTCTATGATACCAAATTGCCACTTTGGGCCGTGAGAATTACAGTGAGCAGCTCTGCAGGAGCATGGTTGTGGGGAGTCTGAATTTGTGCATCCAGTATGATTTTACTGATTACTAAGAAATTGGTTTGCCTCTTTCTAGTATTGAATGTGCATGAAAAGATGCACGAAAATCTGTCAGTTTAAGGCAGGTTAAGGGTGTCCAGTCAAAGATAACCTCCTCACCTAGCTATTTGGAGTTAATCTTCATTACTTCTGCACTCTGGTCATGGCCATTCTGGTGGCTGACCTGTCTGCTAGAGACTGAGGTTTTCTTTCAGATTGCACAGTTGAGATAGTGGGGAAAGCATGGAAGTGTGGAGACATCCACAATGAATGTGGCTTGACAGAGTCAAGATAACATTGCCTTGAGTAGCTAGATGAGTGGTGCTTTCCTGGGTATAAACCGAGGAGGGACTGGCAGAATACACTGCATTGCATTTTGATTCATTTCACTTTCATTCACAGCAGTGTAGGACAGGTTCCTTTCAGCTCTCAGCTAATGGGAAGACCCATTGAACAGCTCACAGATGGTGAGATGTTCCTGCCTCTTCTTTGAGCCCAAGTGTCAGAGTGGCAGATAAATCCTAAAGGTGGGGGAGAAATCTGATTGCTTGGCAGCGTTTCCTCATGTGGTGGCTCCCACCACCCCTCCTCAGCTATAACGCAGCTGGGAAATTTGGGGAGGTATTTACAGGGCTTCTGGGAGAGCAGTCTGGTTAGACTTGGGCAGGAGTCCACATTCCCACACAGGTGGCTGCAGGAAATTTTTGATTCTGGCTCAGGCTGTGCATCCCTTGTGACATCCAACATCTGGGAACCACTGGAAGTTGAACTCCTAGGAGGACCGAATCTCCAGCTCATGTGGGCAAACCCAGCTGCTAGCATCTGCCCAAGACTGTAAGGGAGAAAGCTTATATCAAGTCTTTTTGCCCTTTATAACCCACTATTCTTTATTCATTTTTTCTTTCAGAGAAAGTGCAAAGTTGTTTATACAAATCTCTTTAAAGAGGCCCATTCTTTACAGGAAATGGGAGGCTTGGTGTTTTATTTTTTAATATGAGCTGACTTAGCTTTGTCTCTTCCTAATTTCCTCTTGGGCTTTGGGGCAGCTGCAGTTACACAAGACCTTGAAGGATTGCTTTATCTCCATCAGAGGAAGGATGAGTAAGTGTTGAAGAGGTGTAGTGTTACAGGGATTATATACTGGGAACGAACGAAGTGTGTGCACTACGGGCTTGTAGTCTGTCTCTCCTCATACATGCTGTTCTTCCCTGTTCTCAGGTTGGGGGTGGGAGTGGATCATGGTAACCACTTGCTCTTCAAAAATGTTTTAGTTAGCTGTTCAGCATACTCAGAAGTCTCCCTGCTGAAGGCAGAAGCAGAAAGGACAACGAATATTAATACTACTAGGGGTCTAAAGCTTTCAATGCAAAGAAGCTTTCAACCCTTTCTGTCGCTGCCTGGTAACTAATTCATTCTGCAGTCCTTACGCTACATCTTTTCCTCTTGGCACTGAGTTTGGGAGCAGCTTATACTGTGTGGCTAAAGCTTTCCCCTCAGTAACTGAGTAAGGATAAGAAAGAGAATTGTGGGTACTCAAAATCAGGAGCTGCAATCCTTACAAAAGCCCCAGTGTTAAATACCTTGTCAGGATGCTAATTCCCATGGCATTTGTGTGCAGTTACCTGTTGGCTGCATCTGCAGTAATATGAGCTGGAAATAGTTTTGTCAGTTACTGCTGACAACAGGATACAAAATAGATTTTAAGTTATCTAAAATATTAGCATCTCTGGATTTAAAGAATAAATACATTGTAATGAGAACTCCAGGAGCTATGGTCAGGGTTTTCTTTTGTTTTGTTTTTTGTTTTTTTTCCCCTCTCTCCTTGTTGTAAAATTCAGTGGCAAGTGAATATAAAAGGTAACCAGACTGCATATGATGAGAAATTTTGGAAACTGTATAGTGAACACTTCTAGACTAGTAATTAGCATGCCTGCTAACTCAGAGAAAAGGAAAGTTTTGATAGAAGGGAGGAATCAATTTTAGATCGAGGTCTTTAATTATGAAAGAGTTGTGGAGCTTGGTGCTGGTCAGTAGAAGGTGGTTAATCCAGATCTGTGGGGAATGGTTGAGTTTGCACTGGTTAGAGTGAGGGCTCAAGGATTTTATCAGTGTTAGGTCTCTGAGGAAGTCTGGATTATGGTTTGGTTTTTTTACCCCCAGTGTTTACATGTAGTTCTCCAGGCCCAGTGGGCTGACAATCATCTCTCTAGGTTTCTTCTGAGCTGCAAAATAATTTTCAGTGCTGTAATCCATGTAGTACTCACGGCTCACTGTTTTGGAGGGGTATGTGTTTCTCAAGGTGGCCAGATTTCATGCCTTGAAGATTCCATTTTCTGAACTGAAAACCATGCACCATGCATGGAAAGTCTTTGAGCTCAAAGCATGTGTTGAAGAACCACCTGCCATAACACACTGCCTTGTACGTGGCAGTGGTTGGATCAGGTGCTAGGATAAGCTTTTAACTGTTAACCGGCTTCTGCTCGTGAGCCACCTCTGGCTGAGTTTCCACGTGCTGGGAATCTGAAGCTGGAGACCGAAGGTGACTAATGTTTCTCTCTTCTGCTTCTTGTTCCTCCCACCCCTAGCACTGATGCAGGCGATAGCCCTGTGGGCACAACAGCCACTACGAACCTGGAGCAGCCGCAGGTCATTCCATCGCAGGGTGACCTTCTGGGTGACCTTCTCAACCTGGACCTAGGACCCCCAGTGAATGTTCCCCAAGTGTCCTCCATGCAGATGGGTGCTGTGGACCTCCTGGGAGGAGGGCTGGACAGCTTGGTAAGCAGCATCCTCTTTAGCTTCAGCTGATGTGAAATAATTGGAGCTGTGCTTATCTCTGCAAAGCCTTGATCATTTGTGCTTGTAATGCTTGGATCATTGAGCTCCCAGTGCTGAGTCCTAAAACTCCAAGAGGATTTAGCCAGTGCTATTGTACCAACTTTCAGCAGGTTTTTCCTGCTATAAAATGAATGTTGCTGCATGCTGTAGAATCCCCATGGTCAGCGGATATATTTGTTCCATGCTTTTTCTGTCTGTAGATGAAAACCAAAAAGTTGTTTTAAGGATGTAAAGTGTTCCACTGCTTTGTAATTGATTCAGGCTCCCTTTCAAGAAGGCGTTTGTTCCACCGGGTTCCCAACCCTACTGAGTTTCAGTGCAAAACTCTCAGGGCTGCAGGCTGTAGCCCCGTGTCATGCCATTTGTATATTCTCCAGAGTATGTCATGGTTTAATATCAGTGACATTTTAATTGCAGTTAGGTCAAGAGGGAAACGCTCTGCGTAGTCCTGCCTGTGCCGCGGCTGCTCACGAGGAGGTATTATAGTACTAACAGGATCAGGCTCCAGAGTGTGAGTGATCACACATTGCTTCTGCTCTGGAGTGTGAGCTGGGCATGAGCTGCAATGAGAGAATCACTTAGCAAGGAGACCATGGCAGTGGAGAGGAGCTCATTGCTGTGGTCTATGCTGGTGGCAGTCAGGCATTGAGAAGTCGAGAAGTGGTGAACTTAATCATCAGCCTGGGAGTTGTTCCCATGGGGTGGAGCACAGCACACAGATCCCTAACACCCTGGTGACTTGCCTACAAGGGTAAGAAGCAGTCTAGGTATATTTGTAGCATGTAACCTGAGTAAGACTACCCCAGTGAACATAGCTGGGTATCTTTCAGACCTACAGTGGATTTGTCTTGCATTGGTTTGAGGTTTGGCTTGTAGTGAGCTGGGTTAGGTTGTCTGTGTGCCTGGTTTAGGTGCAGTTTCAGTTCTGAATCAAGCTCTGAATAATAGAGGTAGGAAGCGGCTGGATGAACCCAAATGCAACAAATCCTTATTTGTCAAAGATTTTTTTTTTTAAGCTGCCATAATCTTATTAAAACGGACATTAAACACCTCTCCAGCTCCAGCATTTCATGAGCTAATGAACTGGAAACAACCTGACCCTTAATGGCATTGGCGTTCACGGAGGTCAGATGTGCTTTAACCTCTGTGCCATCTAAACAGCGGTTTGCTTATTTAGCAGGGAGACTGCTTTTACGCTGTGGAGATAGGGGATTAGGGAAATGGGTAAGTTGGAGTTGCTGGGAAAGCAGACAGCCCGGAGCAGTAACCTTTGCAGCCTTTGCCCTGCATTGCAAGATGTGCCACTAAGAAACCGGGATTTTTAATTGTTAAGGCATTGCAGAAAATGGTGCTATCTGTGGCAGCTCAAAAAGGTTAGGAGTTAAATTCCTCTGCCTATACGGTCTTCTAGGCCACTTATAGTAACTCTATGTTTCTCACTAGTATCAGAGACAAATAAATGGACACAGAAGGAGGACTAAAACTTGGTTTTGGGAAAAGAGTTGTCTTGCAGTTGGCATTAATGGGCTTAATTTAGTGATCTGCTTTGGCAGTAGAGCTGTTAGGTGATATGGTACTAGGCTTTTATTTAATATTCTTCTCAAGGCTTGAGTAAATCCATGGAGCTGTGGAGTGTGATTTAACAAAGTGATCATGTCTGGATGGGGGAAGTAGCTGTGCCTCGGGCTGCGTGGGCCAGCACTGTCTCAGCTGAGTTACTAGATGGGGTGAGCACTAAAAAAAAAAAATCTGAATGGTTATGGGTTTTTTTTCCCCAGAATGCTTTCTGTTGAAATGCTGTTGCATCAAATGTCCTGTCTTCTGATTCCTCGCACATATAACTGAATCTTTTCCTGGTAAATCTCTTTCTCTGGCTTTTCCTTCTCTAATAAGCCTAATTAGTGTGTGAGTGAATGTGATCTGTGTCTTAGTTTGTTGTCGTGGGCATTAGCAAGTATCAAGCTGAGTTAACCCTAACCTGGTATTAGCTGAATTGCTAGGCAGTGTCTCTTGGCTGCATGGCTAGCCAAGGGGATTGGCATTTGGATCTTAGGCTAATATTAAGCCACATTTGTGCAGTGCCAAAAACACACTCTCAAATGGCAGGTAGGCACATGCCTGATTTCTTTATGTGGTGAGGGGGTGAGATGCATCCCAAGGTGCCCCCTTGAAAGGCTGAGCTCCTCACGCGTCATCAGGGATCAAAAATGGCTGGAAGCCAGGGATGGCAGTCACTTGGGCTGTTCGTGCAGTCAGTTAATGAGGTTGGAGACTGAAATAAGATCTTCTTCCTCTGTCTTTATCAGTGTTCTGCCTATCAGTGTGTTGGTAGACATTCTGGCTGCTGGCATAGCAATCCCTTCCTCTTCTCCAGATACCTTATACACACACTTCCTTTATGTTATATTGCTGCCGATTCATTCCACTTGGAAGTTTCCCTCTCCGTTACTCCTAGAGTCTTTTTAAATGCATTTCTTCCCTTGCTTTGTTGGGAAGACTGAGGCTCCCATACTCTTGTATGAAGCATGGAGTGGTGTGAGCCATCCCTCTCTCCTCTTCAAACCAGAGAGAGTTTACTTCACTTTGGGCCCTTGTGCTACCAGAAAGTAACCCTGTTTGGTTGTGAATGCTGAGGCAGCTGTCTTCCTCTGTGCTTTGGTCTTTCTTTTCCCATCCCTCTTGTTGTCTTAAGAGTCTAGGAAAGAGTACTGGAACCAAGCATGGTTGGGTTCTCATCTAAGGAAGGATTGAATATGCATTTTCCCAACAGCAGTTTGTCTAGTGTAATTTTTTTTTTTTAATCCTCCCAGTGATGGAGGCTGTACCACCTCTGCTGTTGATCCCTGTTTTCTGCTCACCATTAGCATATCCCTTTTGGATCTCAGGTGACCTGAGAGGAGATAGGGGAACATGAGATATTCAAACGTGGTGTATTCTCTGCACTGTGCCTCTGGCGTTATCTCTCAGCCTGAACAGGGACGTAAGTTGATCTACTGCCAGAGTAGAGCAACCCCAAACCCCACTTCCATTTTCCAAGCAACTGTTTGATATGTAAAAAAGCCTAAATAAGCCTCTCTGTTACAGTGGAGGAAAATGGTTTGGGATGTGCTTGAGTTGGTGCATAAAATCATGATCTGTTGCTGTGATGGTGAGATTGCGTCAGTACTGCGAGTGTCTCAAAGGCAGCTGAAGGTCTGGAAGAGGCTGCCGGCAGGATCTCAGCCAGTTTGTCACATTCACTCAGTGTCATGTGTTGATCCCCTTGGATATTTGTTGCAGCTCTTGTGTATTTGATTATGCCTCCTTTTCTTTGGAGGGGGTGTCTGTCTTCAGAGGGATCCTCTTGCAGTGAAAGTCCCAATGGGACTAACCCAAGAAAGATCAACAGCAGCCTTAACTTCCACAGCAAACATCATTCTGCATTTCCATTTCTTAACCTGTGGGGTTTTTTTTTCTTCCGGGCATTTAAATAGAGACTACATGGTGTAAAACTGGATAAACACCAAATTAATATTGTTAATTTGAATTTTCCTCAGCATTCCTAGATACTTATCCCCATGACCAGTGAGACTCCAGCTACTTGATAGGTTAATTTCTTTACTTCGTAGTGAGTCCTGTAATTGGTATTAAATGTAGCGTGCATATTGTGCTTGCACAGATGCTGAGCATGTGTTAACAATTTAAAAAAAAAAAGGGCCGTTAGTACAAGAACAAGATATGCTTTGCTTATAACCAGAGCAGACTTGCTATATGACTTAGTGAGAGCTGTTCTCTATTGAACAGAGCCGGCACCAAGTCTGCTCCGGGTTCTGCCCGTTTGCCACCCTGGGCAGATCATCTTCTTCTCTGCTTTGCTTGCTTTTCTGTAAAATGGTGACCAAACCCACTGTTAAAAAGCTGTTTGAGATCTCCAGCTCTACACTGTAAAGTAGTGATACCAGTCACTAATGTGGGAGAAGGAAAACTTGCTTGGACAGCAGATTGCTGGATGCAGAGTCCTGCGTGCTGAGAGCTGGAGTTTGGTGCTTTATCCCCTTAAAGCCAGCTCTGGAGTGGCTAAACTTCATGCAGATTATAGGCAATCCTCCAACTCCTGGTTTACTGTCGATGCAGCGCTTTGTAGGATGTCTATCCATGCTGTAATGAGCCAGAGTCATTTTGTCTTTAAACCTTTTGGTGGGTTCATTTGCTCTGAAAACCCGTTGGGCATGAGAGCTCTGTGTTGCCCAGCTCATTGTGCAGCTCACTGTGAGCCCATGCATTTAACGGGAGCAGGGCACTGTGGCCGGGAGCCAAGGAGGCTGGCTTTAAACCCGGGGGCAGAGCAGTAAATCTGTAGGAATGGACAGGCTTGGATTGTCTGTTATGTAAGGATTTTATTTAATACTCTAGCCACTCATCTACAAGAATATTATTGATTCAAGGTTGGCAGCTGGTCAGACTGATTTATGTCCTGAAGTGTAAAGCTGTTTGATAAACACTGGATATCCACAGTTTTCTGTAATACCTGGACTGGTTTGGCCTCTTCCAGGTGGAGCTGTGCCCCTCTACGTAATCAGGTTGGATATGGGGAGGGGGGTCTGACCCCAGAGGTCTCTTCTGCATGGTTCAGGGCTGTGTCCCACCACTGTGCTTGCTCTGAAGTGTGATGGAGGGCTGGGACCTGAGCGCTAGCTCACCCTCTCCTGCAGAGTGTCCTGGGCTCCGAGTCCCTGTAGGCTTGGCAGCCTGGAAAGAAATGCTGGCTCCAGCAGTCCTGAAAGCCTGCTTGATCCAAAAGTCTGGTGAGCAGGGGCTGCTGGTGTCACTCCCTCCCTGTCTGACTGCTTTTCAGTGGAGAGTTCAAAGTCTGGCATGAGTGGACAGCAACTTGGCTTGTTGAGGTTGATTAGGGACTCACCAATGTTTTCTAAAAAAAAACCCAACTTCTAAGTTATTTCCAATACTCAGAGTAGGAAGCCTCACATAGTTGTGGAAGCCGAAAAGCGACTCCCAGTCTGCCCTGGGTGCTAGATTCCTCCCCTGGCTCTGCAAGTGACTGGCTGTGCATAATCTTGCAAAAGTTACTTCATTTACCTTTTCCTGGAACTACAGTCTGAGAGCGTCTATACTAGGTCAGCCGCAATGTCCATTTATGCAGTGGATGTGATGCTTCCCCAGGGTGCTCCTCCAGCCTCCGACAAGGAGCTGAGCATCTCCTTTCATCTGGGCTGTTCTGGTTTGATGAACTACAAAGGACATCTGTTAGGATTTCTGACAAAGGGCGTGTGTCCATTGCTGGAGCAATGCTGATACAGAAAAGGAGCTCTTCTGATGGGTTGCTCATTCATGTCTGATTTAAGGCTGTTGTTGCTGTTAACAGTAATAGGACGACTAGAGCTTTGTAGAGCTGCTTTTTTACACTTTCAGAAAGGAAGATGGTTTTGTTTGCTGATGGAAATCATCCAGCAAGGTAAAGCAGTAAGTGCTACTGAAACTGGTGGCTGTGGTAATGGCAGCATGACCTGTTCTCCACCACCTTCGGCACAGGTGTCCTTGGTTTGGACAGTAGCCCTTCTGCGCTGCAAACCTGACTTGGCAATATGAAAACAGACACACAAAATAGGCAGCAAACGAGGTACTGAAAATGCCTCTGTGTGAGCCACAGCGGAGTCTGCAATGAGGTATCTACAGCCCGTCAGGAGGTCAGAAGATGCAGACCATGCATGATCTGTCCTGCAGTTAAGAGATCTCTAACAGGATTAGCCCAGATCAAGTGGCCTGCTAGCAACTGTGTTCTCAGCATTTCGGTCAGCCCCATCGCCTAATTCTTACTAGGTAAACGCCTTGTGTTCCTTGCTGCTGTGTTACTGAGTGCATGCTCTCATCTAGCTCTGTGAGCTGTGATGCTTAACTCTTGGTTTGGGGTGCGAGGGAAGGAGGAGGCAGCAATTGTCCCCTGTTAACCCATGAATTATGGGTCCATGAAATGCATAGCTGCTCTGAAAGCCCTGGCTGTGCTATGGATGCAAGGCGAAGAGGTTGCTGAGCAGTGGTGGTTGCAGCCTCTGGTCCTGGCTCCACCCTCTCTGTTATTTTTTTGGAGCTCCAAATGCCTCACGTCATGTTGCAGAAGTGATTGTAACCCCTCCAGATCACATGAACATTTCAGCAGAGTCACTTCATTACAAGCTGCTGTTAAGAAGCAAATAAACGCTCCTAATGCAGTAACTCCAGCACTGCTGCACTACATAAGTCAGCGTAACTGCTTACACGGAGCTGAAATTACTGGGCAAATGCTCGTCAACCGCAGAGCAACTGCAACGCCATCCAAGCCAACTAATACAAAGTAAAGATGCTGATGTGGTTGGGGAAGAGGTGCTAGTTCTGGTTTTGTTGATACAGGGTCAAACCCAGCCTCTTCTTTAAAACTCATGTGGCTGGCTGAGTGCTGTTGCGGCAGGATGAGTTTGGAGGGAATAAAGAGAATTCCTGTTTGAAGAACTTTGTACGTTTGGTGGCCAAGGGTCCCTGTTCATCCCCTGCTCATCTCTTGAAGCTGGCAACTCTTCATCCTGGACAGAGGCTTTGTGCTCTTCAGCAAGAAGCAAGCCCGCCAACTTTGGGTTCAGGATCAGGGCTTTGCAGTGTTACAAGTTCCCCTTGCCCATCAAGTGGCAGCCCTCGTCCACCTCACCTTCATAGTGAGCGTCTCAGCCTGAGTAGGGCTGACAGCTGTATTAACATGGTCCTCTCCTCCGTGGGGCTGTTGCCTGGTGTCAGGTAAGGCAGGTCCACATTGTCCTTCCAACAGGAGTGACTGCCCGCCCATGAGATGAATGGAAATGGTTAACTAGAGCTGCCAGCCCTGGGGAACTGGTTCGACAGCGCTTCATGCCTGACTAATATCTGCTTCTTTCCTTCTGTACTCTGCTTGTCACTCCAGATGGGAGAGGACACTCCGTGGGTAATTGGTTCCTGTTCCCTCTGTCTTCCTCCTTCCTTCTTACTCACATCACTGTTACAGTCTCTTTCATCCTTTTGAGTTTGGAATAAAGTTAGGTCTTGGGCATCTTGTGGGAGGATTGGGTAAACCAGACCTGTAGTTTCTGGATGGGGAAAGCCTTGGTGCTATGGGAGGGTGGCAGGCAAGAAAATTGGAGAAAGAGACTTCTGTGCTGCTGCAGTGGGTAGTGCACCCCGGATCTGATGTGGAACTGATTAGTTCTTTATTAACTTCTCCCCTTTAATTTTTGTTGAAGTAGATACGTTGTCACTTCTCTTTGCACTATATAGGTAGAGCCAGCTCTGCCTGTAGGGACCTGGTGAAGCTGCCAGCTCTTTCAACCTTGCTCTGCGGCTTTGTAGCACAGATCTGCAGCGCTTGGTCCCGAGCATAGGAGCCAAGAGAGTGGCAGGCTCCCGTGCGCAGACCCTTCCTATGCGTAAAGCAGGGCTGCAGGAGGAGCAAGTCAGAGCTTCCTGGCATTGGGAAGAGATCTTTTCTACCACAAAGCAGAGATGTTGGGTGCAATCTAGAAATGTGAAAAGGCTCACGGTAAATTCTTTGAGCCAGTGAGGTTTTTTTCTCTGCTTTGCAAGGGGTGAGAGCTGGAGTCTTGACTCAAGACAAGCAATAAATCCAAATTCTACTTTTTCCCCAAGGCCTGACAGCTAGGGAAGATGGACGACTTGCAGATAGCTTGAGGAACCCCAATATGTCATTCCTTCCCTCCTTCACAGTGAGTGCATGCAGATACCAGTATGCGGGTTTCTTCGAGGTTGGATTCCTAGCCTGCAGCTTCTTATGATGAGTGTAATAGGAAATTGTAGAATAATTAACGTCTGGCTTGATTGTGCAGAATTATTCAGTCATTTCCATAATAGTCTTTGTAAAATGCTTGCTTCTTGATAAACCAGTCTTTCTCCTGCTTCAGACAACAGTACCAGAAATCCTCCATGCATACAATAATATCTGGAAATGTACAGGATTCTTTACCTTTTTTCTTTTCCTCTGGACTGCACTGCCCGTCAGTATAAAGTGCGAAGTTCATCTGTGTGCAAGACTATGAATAGGGATGAGGTGTAATAGTTGCATTTATTACTCCTCAGTGAGCCAGTAACAAGGTATAAATGATCTGATATATTAATTTAAAACATGGCTTGGCTTAAAGAGCAGTCTGTAGAATAAAACTCTGCTCTGCCAGGCTGTTTCAGTGGAGGAGACCTAACAGTATAGTAAACCCTATTTTATAAGCTCAATATTAATTGGATTTGCATCCTCTGGCTGGCTTCCTTTGGTCTATGACTGATATTTCTTTTGACTTTGGAATCACTCAGTTTTATCTGTTATCTCTTAAGGAAGCTAAGAAAAACTGGACTTGGCGCAGTGCACTGCCATGGGTAGCGAGAGAAAGGGTTGCTGTACGGAGAGGTGGCAGTTGCAGATGATGAGGGATGCCCTATCAATTTCTGTCATGACCTCAAGTAGGGATAAACTGAGTCTCACACAGGAAAAAAACTCTTAATGTTTCTTAAAAAAGGCAAATTGTGTGTGATTTGTACTTCTCTAAAACCCACTTACGATAGCTAATATTGCATCAGGTGGCTCCTGTGGGGACGAGGGGAAAGAGAGAGGCCAGGAGATAGAAGGGGGATCCAGAATAGCATGGGGATTTGTCAAGTTTTACAGGTTTTTTTGGAGGCTAGTTATCATCTAGTAAGTCACTGTCTTACAACTTTGCTGCTGTTCTCAAGGCATTTTATCCTTTTTTGTCTGTGCTGAGGGAGAGAAGTATGAAACTTTATGGTATCTCTTGACCGGTGTAAAATATATTTGCCATGACATCTCCCAGGGAACAGGCTAGCGGGGACCAGAACAACATTGAATTTCCAAGTCTTTTGTGCAGAGGGAAAAGGTTGGAGCCTTTTTGACTCTAAGCACAGGCCCCCCTGGAAGCTTCTGCTTTAGCTATACGGTGCATTTGTTCATTATCTTAACACATCAGTGTATATGTGAACAACGTACCTAGAACCTGTGTTGACCCAGTTTGTCAAATGCTTTTTTTAAAGCAAACAAACTCCCCAAACCCAAATCAAATGGAAGAGCAAAGCCATCTACAAGGTGAGCTGTGTTGTTCTAGTCTGCCAGTCCAGCCTTTTCCCCATGGTGCTTTTTCCTACCTCGCCCCTGCACTTGCTTCACCCTATGTGCACATTGTTGGGGCATGATCCTTGTCTGAATGTGACCAAAAAAGCCCTGCACTGAGCAAAAAAACTACCATGGTCTTCTGAACAAAAGCCTTAAGATGTGGATGATGCCTGGAGATGTCTCTGTAGTGAATAACCACTGCAGATCTGTGCTTGTTTCCTCCTGGCTATCAGTCATCTGTTGAGTGCTTTATAAATATTCACGTGAATGATGCGGTACTCGCAAACAGCACTTGTAGCCAGCTTTGGAGTCTGTCCTGATCACTGAATTATCTCGAGCATGTAGAATGGTGTGGATGTTTAAAAAAATGGGCTTTATTGCTGAGAAAGTGGTCTGGATGCTTTGTAAAAAGAGTTCATGGTAGGACAGCTTCTAGGTGGGCTGCAGGATGGTTTGGCAGAAGGGCTCCAGAGAGCATTTGCTGTTTATGGGGGGTTGCGCGGGTGGTACGCAGGGGCTATTTCAGTTGCTTCAAACTGTAGCTGTGTAGCTTGGCAGAGATCGTTACTGAAATATCCTAATGCACCTTAGCATCTCTTTGCTATTTGAGTGGCCCATTAGATCATGAAACTGTTTTTTTCCTAAGGGAGGGGAGCATCTTCAAAGGGAAGACAAAGCCCACCTGTCTGAACTGTCATAATAGCCAGCACAGAGCCGCACATCAGAGGAACATAGCCAAGATGCATTGTGTTTTCCCGTAGTTCGTAGCTGTTCCCTAGAAAATTAAAGCTTTTGGGAAGTGAGCTTCCTGTCAGTTTTATTTTTATTCCATTTCACAGTTACCCCACTGGGTTTTGTGGAGCTGCTCAGGACTGCTGGCAGCCAGCGCCATGGGTTGAAGGGAAAGCACTGATTCATGAAACATGAAGAATTGCACAGTTTTTGGTGCAGATGACAGCACAAGAGGGAATGAGCTTTTTTGTTTTTATTAACCTGCAAAACGCTCCCGTCCACAGTAGATGCGTGGGGTAGTTCTCCAAATGTCACTGCTCACACAACAGCAAAAAAGCCCCTCTGTTCCCTGTGCTTTCCCATCATTGCGTTTCTGTCTGTCCTGTACACGGCAAGCGAGTGAGACGTGCTCGCAGCAGTGCGGTCAAACTGAGCTCCGCTCCGGCCATCTGACACTTGGCTTAAATGAACTCGGTCTTTCTCTCCTCTCTCTCCTTCTCTCTTTCAGCTTGGCAGTGACCTTGGCGGGGGCATTGGAGGAAGCCCGGCAGTAAGTGCCATTCCATTTTTTTCCCCAATTTAAAAAGCTGGTCAAAGCTCAGGGTTTTTAAATATAACCTCACCCATTATGTGCTGGAAGATGCTTTAAATCCCTGACTGTGTTTGAAAATGGACAAATGGAACTGAAACATACAGGTCCCCACCTATGTTGCTTTGAGTCCAGCTGTCACCTGGGCTTTCCTAAGAACAGCCAGGGATCAGTGCTGTTGACTCTATCTGCTTAACTCTTCTTTCTCAGAGCTTTTAGTTTGAGCACCAGCGTTAACACTGGCAGTACTCCAGTCCTTGTGCAACTGCTTTGGCAGCTGAAAGACCAAGGATGCTACCCCTCTACTCACAAAGCCTGTTCTGTTGTAACCCTAACGCAGTGTCACCGCGGGCTTGTCTGAACTCAGTGCTTTTCTCCTCCCAAATGCCACATAACACTTTTCCTGGACACCAGGAACAGGTGCTCTGAGCTTTCCTACTACGTGTGGTCAGTGCTGAACTCCACTTGCCACCGGCCTCCTTTTCTGTGCCTGTACTTTGTGAGTGTCCTAGTGCCTAGAGCACTTGCCAGGACATGGGAGTCTTTCACAGGCTGCTTCCAAAGCACCCTTGTATTCAAATGCATACCAGCTTCTTCCAGGAGAGCATGGGGAAAGGATGCAAGATGACTTGGAGACGCAGTGGGCAGGAGGGAGTGTGCCTCCAACCCACAGCCAAAAGCAGTCTCCTGGAGAAAGCTCTAGTCCCTCTTTCCAGGACTGTGTAGCCAGTAGGTCAGCAAAGAAAGCATATTCAGTTCTGGAGTGAGGGCTTTTCAGAGACCCTTGTTATGGCTGCAGTCATTCTCTCTCCTTCTTTCCCTGTGAATCTTGCATTCCTTTCTAGCTTCAGCATGAGGGCAGGGGAGAGCTGGTGGTACAACATACCTGTAGCCCCCAGGTAGTACACACCAGGACGTGAGAGATACTTACTCTGTAGAGATCATACCTACAAAGCCAGGTCTCTGCCTTCCTGGGCCAGCATGAACCCACCAGTCCTCCCTGTCCAAAGGGTTGACTGAAACACCACATCTCAGGTAGGTTCCTGAACACAGAACAGCAGTGAGACTTCACACCCAGACCTGTCGTCAGTAATTCCTATTGCCTGCCTTAGTCATTCTGCCTGTTTCTGGGCTGCTGACTGGTGAATCCTATTCTCAAGCACGTAATTCTTCCTGCTTATGGTAAGGAAGCGAACTTGGGAGTCCAACTTGAGTGTGACTGTCCCACCTGGAACTGGGCACATAAGGGTTAATATTCTCGGTTTGGTGCCCTCATTTAAGTCCTGAGAGGGAAGGATTGCCCTTTTTGCAGAAAGGTTTTCCCCTGGCAGACAGAGACAACTAGTTTTGCTTCATGTAATGAACCTTTTGGACCACAGTGCTGAGAATGCAGAGCTCTGGCTTTGGGTGGGAGTACGCAATACGGTCATGACTCCCTTGCTATCTCTGGATATGCAAAATCTTGCAGATTCCTGAAGACTGTCGTAGTTGGAAGATTTGAAGCATTTTTTTCTTTTCCCTGGGTTTATCTAGGGTAGATTGCATATTGTCTTTATGAGAAGGAGAGGTGGAGAAGAAAAATTCCTCTATGGTGGGAATAGATAACTATAGAGCTATAAAAAATGATGTGAAAGCTATTGTATGGTTGAGGTGACAGCTGAGTGTAGCGATTAGTTGCCAAGAGCTTTGGAATTCAAATGCATTATTTAGCACTATTGATAATTCAGCAGGGAAGCTGCAAACAGCTTTAAAATATTTAGGATATTGCCCGAGTTCATGCCATATTTAATAAGTGGTGTTCTTCCTGTGTGATGTTAATCAATGCCTATTCTTTCTGACTCCTCCAGGTGGGGCAGACCTACATTCCCTCCTCTGTGCCAGCCACCTTTGCCCCTTCACCCACCCCAGCGGTGGTGAGCAGTGGACTCAACGATCTCTTTGAACTCTCATCTGGTATAGGCATGGCTCCTGGAGGATACGTGGCTCCGAAGTCTGTACGTAAGGAAAAAGAATCATTCTCAGTATGTTGCCTTACCTTAGGCTACAAGAAGTCTGAGACTGCTCACTTGTCCCCTTTATTGTGGGTCTCTGGTGCTATCAGGGCAGCTTAGTTCAACTCAGTCCCATTAGGGATGCCCTGGGTTTTTCCCAGGCGGAATAACTGTGTTGGGGACCACGTTAGTTGTTAGTTACAGACTGCTGTTTTTTTACCAGTTCCCTCATTTTGCCTGTGACAATATTACTCTAAAGAATGGCTTACATAAGATACTGAGAATTTTAATTTTGTCAGAGCAGCTTTCCTGGAGACCTACTTTTTAGCAAATATCCCCAGGAAACTGAGGGCAGAATACAATTTGCTACAACTTTCGTAGAAGATTCGTTTATTTGGAGGAACCCAACGTGACAGTGAAGATAAAATCATGTGACTGGGACGAGCATGCCGCAGCGTAATGCGGATAAGTGCTCTGTTAGTGACAGAGATCGCAGATGCACTGACTAAAGCATGCTTAGTCTGGAGGGTTCGTGTGATACAGAACGTGGTTCCGGTAACAGGCTGTGGAGCGGCCACAGGGAGCTCAGGGTTAGCCTTTCATGCCTGAAAGGGAATAAACAAAAAGTAGCGCTTTTATTAAACAGTCAATGGATGAATAAACTTAAGTCATCCTATGGTGATTCCAAGGTACTGCATACAGAGCATACTCGAAGCTTTTGGTCCTTAGCTGCTTGCAAGCATTACACCAGATATAAGACCAAGTACAAAAGAACCCAGTAATTTTGAACTAAGTAGTACTTCATTTTGCACCACTCAAATTTGGTTCTGGGTTTTTCCCACAAAGGTGATTTGGGAATCCAGAACCCAAACAGTGAATAGCATCGGCCCTGTGATTTTATTTGGTTCAAACTTTAGTATTGTCCTGCCTCTAATAGCCCAACAAGTCCTTGGAGAAGCCTGTCCCTCAGCAGACTTGGTAAGTCTCACATTAGTGTGATGGACACAAGCTTTCACTGTTTCTTGTGCACACTAATGTTATAGTGTATTTGAATTCTTATGTGAGTGCTGTGAACAAATATGAATTAGGAGCAGCAAGCTTATTTCTCATTGGTGAGCTTCATCCTTTCAACACCCCATGTCCTATCTTCCCTGTAGTGTTTCTTTAGCGTTTGTGGGCTTAATGTGCCAATGTTCCTGGATTTCCGAACTCAGGACTTCTCTGTTGTTTGGAAAACTGTACTTGTTTGTTATCTTCAGGCCAAGTTTCTCATGCTGAATGACATCTCTTGTGTTCAAGGTTTGGTTGCCTGCAGTGAAGGCTAAAGGATTGGAGATCTCGGGAACGTTCAGTCACAGGCAGGGACACATCTACATGGAGATGAACTTTACCAATAAGGCTTTGCAGCACATGACCGACTTTGCCATTCAGTTCAATAAGAACAGGTAAGAAATCAATACATTTTGTCCACTATGTTAAAAAGATTGCATGCTCCTATGAAAGGAGTCTGTGTCTACACTGCTAGATGTAGAGAGGACTTTTATATAGGTATATAATGCAGTCATGGAAACAGCTGGATGATACAGCCTGAACTCTCCATCACACCACAGTTGTGTGAAAGGGCCGAAAATACAGACTGATAAATCTGTGCAGAAACGGGCAGCAGACGGTCCCGTCATTCTCCTAGTTCTGAAACAGCATCTACCCCATTTAATCTCTGCAGAGTTTTAAAGCAGCCTCATGAGTTGTTAGGCAGGTTAGTGGTTTTATAGCCAGTAAGTGCCCCAAGGAGAGTGAGAGCATAAACAGGAAAGCATTTGAGCTGCACAAGTATCAATCCATAATGGCTCTACCTCCTGACTTAATTGCCGTGCTGCCCCTCAGACTGTCTGGAAGTGCAGGTCTCATTAATAAAGCTATTTGTCAATGAACAAGTTGCAAGTTAAGAGCCTATGGCACATGTTTTCCCTGTAATTGGCAGCAGAACAATTTTGTCAGAAGGAGCAGCCACTTGAATGTTCAGAGCATACAGATTGTTCTCAGAAACCCATCTCAGCCAAAAGACATGACATGGCAGTACAGCCACGGTGTTTTCCCGCAAATACCCTTCCCAGTCAGAGCGCTTATCATGTGGTTTGCTATATGTTGAGCAAAGACCAGGCTAGTTCTTATCACCACTATAAAGAATATCTTGTGACTGAAGTGTTCCCCATCTTTCTTAATATCCCTTCACTGGAAAAATGTTCTCTATACTAAAGATCCACTGAAACCATCTCTTTAATATTACTGTTAGCCTTGCAAATTTGAGATTTCTTGGGACGAATAATATTTACTTACAAAAGACATTATGCTTAGTAAGTCTTAGTAAATGTTCTCCCTGGACTGCTATATTTTCTGGGGAGTTTTACTAAGCTGCTATAGGCAAATGTTTCATGCAAATTGGGGTGAAAAAAAGCCAGTTTGCTTGTGATTTTTTTTTTTTCCCCATACATCAGCCTATGTTCTAACCACACCTACATGATACTTCTCAAGGATGTAAGAAGTTTAAATACTGTACAGTAAAACAGCAGTTTCTCCTTTTGCAGCATATCAGCACATGCTCCATATACAATCTACTGCTATTTACTCTTCTCTCACTGCTTTCCACTGTGGCTGGTGCACTAGAAAAAGCTGCAGTGGGCTGGCTCTTTAGGTTTAAATATTAAGGTTTGTGATTGGGAAGTTTCTATTGCTTTTCCACGTGTTGCTACTAATCACATTCTCTGCAGTCTTGGGATAAAGCGTTTAAAAAAAAAAAAAAAAAAAAAACAAACAAAAAACAAACAAACAAAAAACCCCACAACAAACAGGCAAGCTAGAGCTCTAGTGGGCTGTAATATCACAGCAAAATGCAACTTTGTTTTCCCTGAGTCTTATGGAAAACACTAGGGCTTACGTCCCCCAAGGTGAAATGGCTGCAGAAGGCTAGACCCTTGCTAAGAATATTCTTATTTCAGCTCCTTAGAGCCAAAAACCGAGGAGAACAAAGAATGGGGCATGGCATCTGCTGTTTCTGAAAGGGTGACATACCCAATACACATATGGCTTATTTTGCATAGACAGTATCAGCTTTTCAGTGCATAAAATAAAAATACACACCTATACATCTTTGTCCCTGTAAATACTCTATCACCTCTGAGCTAATATGAATTCTGCTAAAGAAAAACGTGGTCACAAGTGGACACCAAAACTATCTTATGCATCTGCGCTTCCATCTGCTTTTGAAAAATGTGGTCACAAGTGGACACCAAAACTATCTAACGCATCTGCGCTTCCATCTGCTTTTGAAAAGAAGCTGCTAGATAGTACAGAAGCGTTATGTTAAATGTTAGCTGCTTTTCCTCTTCTCCACACTAAGTAGAGGTGCCTGTGGAATTAAATGCCTCTGGGACTGAAGAGGCAAGTAAACATTCACTTTGCTATGGTGGTATACGTCCCCAGCTGAAGGAGCCTCAAACCAAGCAACAGAACCAGACGCTGTCATTTGGGACCGGACAGCTGGCTGTGTTGATTCATTTGTTCTACAGTGCTCTGTTACGAACCATGTACTCCTCCTTGGCTATTCTATTTGTTCTGTGTTGGCTCCAGTTCCTTCTTCCATAGCTCCCAACGATATAACAGCCATGCAGTGCATGATATATTCTACTAGCTGTGCTCTGCAGCTCTGTAAGAGAGTGCCAAGAAGCCTACACGTCTGAGCCCAGGTGTTGCTCTTTGATGGGCAGGCTGCTGCTCAGCACGTAGACGAGTGCTGTGTGAGTAATGGAAGAGTTCACAGATGCTGGTCCCCTGGGCAGGATAGTGCGTGTTGTCAGCAAGACCAACCTGACTGAGTTTCCCATGCCCTATCCTACTTTGACTGTCTGCTCTTTTGAACTGTGTTCCTCCTCTGGACTAACAGGATGGGCAACTCAGGAGTAATGGGAAGATAAGTCAACTTGGGCTTGGCAAAGGGGAATAGGTGTTGGGCAATGCAGTGCTGCTCTCATCACCTCTGTTTTTCTCTTGCCCAGCTTTGGTGTTATCCCAAGCACCCCGTTGGCCATTCACACACCTCTGATGCCAAACCAAAGTATTGATGTCTCCCTGCCCCTCAACACTCTGGGACCAGTCATGAAAATGGAGCCTCTGAACAACCTCCAGGTAAGGATTGTCTCATTCTGGGCAGGGGGGAGATCAGCAGGTGCTCAGCCCAGTTTGTTTGGCCCAACACAATGCGGTAAGACTCTAATAACAAAATGCCATTGTGTATACGGTAACCAGGCAGACCTCATGGATATGGACCATGAGTCTCACGAAAACTTCTTCCTATTCCTTTTTCTAGTCTCTCCCAGGAGGACTGAAGCAGACACTTCTTGAGTTTTGTGACTTTTCAAACACCTCAAACCCACTGCTTGCATCTGTGTAGATTAAGGTCTTTGTCTGCTCCAGTAACACTCTTTTGTAAACTGGACGTGAGGTTTGGTTGGGCTTACACACTGGAGCTGGTCTGAACAGAAAAAGTGCATGCCTGTGGTGGAGCAGGCGGCAAGAACTGTCAGCAAGAATTGAGGCAATTAAAGGAATTGCAAGAAAGATGACAACTCCTGAGTGATTAATATGTCTCTAGTGCTCTTAACTTCCAGGGTGCTTTATAAAAGCATTGGCACATCCCTGCCCCAGGTAGCTTAATCCAAGGCAAACAAGATGTGTTCCAGGAAAGGCAGAGGAGAAATGACGTGAGCAGCTAATGCTTCATTAACGAGGCTGTTGGTGCATATCGGGAACAGCATTCCCCAGGAGAGGCTTTTTATCAGGTTGGGCAGCCAATCTGATAAAGGCATGACAGATCCAGGGAGATGTTCCCCTCTGGTTTGGACCAGAGGCTGTCTCCATCAGTCCTGGCATGCCTCAGGGGCATTGGTCCTGAAGTACTCATCAGGCAGGCAGATCTCCATGGAAGTAGGCTCGTCCTCACCGCTGCCATGTGCGAGTGACTCCTGCCTCTGCTCTGTGTAGCTGGGTCCTCCAGGATGATTTTTCCCAGTATCCCAGAGATGTGGTTAACTTGCACTGTAGCGTGTCTCACTCGCCTCAAGTCTCCAGGAGACAGAACTAGGTTGGGTTCCTGTAGCGTAGCAGCCCATAGAGGGGAATATTTTGAAGCAGCTCATTCTCTTTTTAGATTAAGAGAATGCAATGGAAGTTACTATTTATTCTGCCTGAGCAACTGTTTTTTCCCTTCTTTTGACTTCCATTCTGGGGCTTATGACTTATTGATGAGTCTTTGGGCAAACAGCTCGAAATAGCATCGCTGGCACTCAAACGAGCAGTCCTACACTCCGGCTCTGAGCTCAGTCATGCGATGGGGGAGCATGCGGACCGTGAATGAATTACATGTGCTTGTCTTCCACAGAGGGCCCTTCCAGCTTGTGGAAAAGCTGGATTCCCTCTGCGTCCAGGTCATGAGGATGAGGTTGCATCACTGCATCTGGGTCAGCTCTGGTAAAATCTGCCTCCTGCTCTGAAGGAAATCTGAAAGTCTCTAGGAGGTGATGGTCCTGATCTGCCTTCGTAACACTGGGGACGTGGTGTTAGGAGGCGACTCGGTGATGCGTTCTCATGTTGCTCCTTCCTTTGATCAGGAAGGAAGTGAAGTATTTGGCTTATTAAATCTCTAAAGGTATCAGAACAGAGTTTGTTTCTTGTAGCATCTTCTGCTACAACAAAGCAAAGAGAAGACATGCAAGGAAACCTCCAGCTACCTTACATTGAGACAGCGGAGCGTTCATTAGTGCCAGACTTAGTTACTAATTTTCTAGCTCTCTCATTGCCATAGAAGTTGGCTGCCCTTTTACAATCGGGGAAGCTGCCATATGGAGTAATAGTATATTTCTCTGCAAAGAGTTGAATCATGATAGCAGATGCCAAGTTAAAAAGAGCACTCCCCTTACTTTTTTGACAGCAGTGGGTTTGATGGAGATCTGTCATTGTCCTGACAGCCAAGGCTCTGGTTTTGTTTTGTGAGGTCATGTAGAAATCTGATTTGAAACATTCAGAAATCGTTTTGGTGACCTACTTAGGAAACAATTTATAGCATAATATAGGAGTAGAGAATACAATTGTTCCTGTATTCATTGAAGAACCAAAACACTCATCAAGTTGAATTTGCTTAATGCGGTTTTTCTGAGCTGGGGAACATTGAAGTAGATGCATGACTGGTTTGAACCTGAGGACCTTATGTTCATCTCCTATTCTGGTGGAGGTTTTTTGTTTTAGTGACAAGAATAAGTCCTGAAGTAACCAAACTGATAGCTTTCAACTTTTTTGTCATGTTAATTAGAAACTTCAAAGACTGGTTGTACATTCCTTAGGCAACTATTTCAGAAGTAACGAATTCATCTCTTGTTCAGGTTATTTTTATTACCGTTTCTAATCTTTCACCCAATACAGCTGGTTTAAGATTAACATTTGTAATCATGAAAAGAAACTAAAATATTTGACAAGTTAACAAAAAAGCCATTTTTACAAGAAGATGAAGAAGACTGAAATATTTTCAGAGGCATACTTAGGTAAAATAGAACTGAAGAATCTTCTGTTTGCCAGTCACCTTGCATCTCATAATAACCAATACGAGGCTTCTCCCTCCCATCCCAAAGTAGTGATGATAATTTTCTTGACCTGTTGACTCAGATTCAACCCTCAGTCAAGCAGTGATTTATTCAAAGGATAAAGCCAAAGCTAGACTGGACACAGCACTGTAGGGCTGAACAGACTCCAATCCCTGCTCTCTGGTTCATCTTTTTTACGTCTTACAGATTAAAAAGCTGCTGTCAGATGCCTTTGGAGTGTGCCTGTTGCTAAAGAAAATCTTCGTTATTTGTGCGCTGCTAACTTCTGCTGGAGGATGCTTTTGCAGCACCTTGTCAGCATTTTGGAGGCTACCTGGCACTTGTGGGTGCTGTGGTCCCCCTTTCCCAGAGCTGCCTCTGCAGAGCACGGCACTTGCAAGCGGTAACAAGCTCTTGCCCAAAGGTGTGCAAGATGCTGCGTTGAGCTTCGTGAGTATTTGATAGCCGTGTCTCGTTTGCCATCCATGGAGACGGCTCTAGTCGTTGTACAGGCCTGCTTGGGTTCTGTAGTTGCCTTTTCACAGTCAAAGCAGTGATACCCCTTTGATGACATGTAGGCTGTTAGGGTAGTGCCTAATGGAAGAGAGGGGATGGGTGTTTTATCTTTGCCACCACATGTGTGAGACCTTGAGCTCTCAGAGGAGAATGGGTTCTGAAATAGGGATTTGCATTGGTGAAGAATATTAACTCTTTCCAAATACCTCAGCTCAAATTTGGAATAAGAAAATGCCTGGGATGAGAGCCTTTCTATGCTAAAGAGAACCACTGTTCCTAATAAATGGCCTTTCAAGGGCTGTGAAATGCTGTGAAATCAGAATACATGATTTGTTCATTTAGGTACACGAGAATTGCTCCTGTAACCCTGGAAATGGGTGAAGTGGAGCCAGCCTGCTGCAAGAGTTTCGAAGCTCAGGCCTGGCCTGTCATGACACTAATACGATAATCTCTTCTGTGAGATGGTAACCACTTGCAGGAGACGACACAATTGAAAACAAGCTGCAGGGACTCCCGGAGCAGTGACGAGTCTACCTCAGCCTGAAGCATTGCCGTTCCCTTGGGATCCACATTCAAAATTGACAATCAGTGTATTGCATTCCCCAGCATTACCTACTGTCAACTGCCAGGGCTCTTTGCAGCTACTGAGCATGCGACTGAAAGAAGCATAGCTTCAGTTTTCCAAAATGCCTGTAAAATGATCTGGCGAGTATTGAACGGGAAGGATCTGCCAGCTGCATTTCTTCCTGAAAAGTGACACTTGGAAACACAGACCTCTCCCTTACTGCTGAGCAGTGAGGTGCAGAACATTTTTGTTTCTTCCAATGAGTTTGGCAAAACATTTCTGTGAAGGCAGATGAAGGTACAGCTTCTTCATTGAGAAAAGATCAGTCTTGCTAATGCACTAGATCATACTTATCCTTCCGCGCTCAGTTCTGCTGTAACTCAAACTTATGCTCCTCCACTCTTCGATGTCTCGCAATGCAGAACCACTGGAACTCTCATTCATCAGAAATGTTAATATGTCTCAGGTCACAAATACAGAGCTCTTGGTACTTGGAAACATTTCGTGCATTCAACTCTCCATAAAAACAAGGCTGAAAATTGGTGTGAGCAGCAAGGCCAGCCAGCAGATATTCTCCCTTCAGAGCCTGCTTGATAAATGGTGCAGTATCTGCCTGTGTGTGAGCTGTGTCAAAATTACTGGACCAACCACCACAGAACAGCTTTGGGTAGCGAGATGTGGAAGGTGCTTTCTTGGGTTTGTTGCCTAGGTTATTTTTTAAGTCTGTACTAGTGAGAGTCTTATTCCAGCAGAGAACCCTCCTGGGAGCTTCCTGAATTAAGGACTCAGATCAGAGCTTGGTGTCTGCGGCCAGTTCCTAGCTCAGCTGCAGAAAGCTGTTGGCTTGCCGATTAAGGGCAGGTCTGCCACATGGTACGGCACATTTGATAAAAAATGTACATTTTGAACTTCAAGTACAGCCAGACACACACATGAGAGCGTAACCCTCCCAGTAACTGGCTGTTCTCTGACCATTGACGTAAAGCAGCGTGCCCGGAGCCGACGGCCGCAGCACCCAGCCTTGCTGTCTGTGCACAGCTCCGCTGCCCAGGCTCCAGACTTGTGCCTGTAGGTAAAGCATCCGGCTGTCAAGCACCAGTAGGATCCAGAGAGCCCTACCTGTCAAACAAAATTAAGTGAAGTAGCTAGCACTCCCTGGGGGCATCTGACAGCCAGAGCAGCAGACTGTCACAGAATAAACCATGACCTTGTGCTGGCAGAGGTAAAAAAGGCTCTGCAGAGGAGAGTTGTTCTCGCCTTAACAGTTTGGCTGTTACCAGGCTCTAAAGCAAAACCCAACTTGAAGTAAATCCTTAATTTAGTGTAGGTGCTAATGGGATTCCAAACGGGTATGTTGTGTACTTGCTGGTGATGGAAAGCATCTGTGTTGCTTTCAGACTTGACTTTGAAAGTCAATTCTTATGCTCAAGTCTGGGATTTAAAGCATCAGAAACCTACACTATTGAAGAAAATAACTTAGCATTGTTCTTATGAGGTACCTCTTCCCCAAAATCCCATGTCTTGGCTATCGGAGGGTTGCGCTGCAAGAAAGGACAACAGAAGGGTGCTCGTGCTGCAAGGTGAGCAAATATGTTCCAGGGTTTATTTCTAGAAGTGCTGCTTCCTCTAGTCAGATCATGAACAAGATGTAAGTGTTTGGGAACCCTGTGCCAATTTTTAGTGGGCAGTGAAGCGTCCTATGAAAATCTGGCACCTTTTGACTTTTATCCCTCAGAAACTTTGTAGTCTGCTTGACTAAATTCACAAGGTAGTAATTTTTTTCCCCTCCTTTCAAAAAGATCACAGATGGAAAGCCATTTTTTAACTCTCAAATGTCTGAAGCTGCAGATCTAGTTAAAGATTTAATAATTCCTGTCCAGGTCGCCAGGTTAAAGCTGCAGAGCCACAGACAAAGTGAGTCTGGACTGGAGGATAAATTCACGAGGTAGTAATTATTTTTTTTCCCCTCCTTTTGAAAAGATCACAGATGGAAAGCCATTTTTATTTAAAGCGGTTCCGTTTTAACTCTCAAATGTCTGAAGCTGCAGATCTAGTTAAAGATTTAATAATTCCTGTCCAGGTCGCCAGGTTAAAGCTGCAGAGCCACAGACAAAGTGAGTCTGGACTGGAGGACTTACTGAATGCAAGTGGAGGTTTCTTTCGAGCCTGTCAAACCTGGAGAGACTTCTCAGCTACTGGTGTCACTTTAAATGTTGTTGATTGTCTCAGGCTGATGTTCCTGCCTGTTGAGCACTGGATTTTTTTGGCAAGTCGCTGTTATTAGCTACTCAGTTTCTCACAGGCGCTGCTGTGGATCTGCTTTCTGCCTGAGGTTGCTTTTGTAGCCTGTCAGATGGCATTGAGTGCTTCTGATGTGGCAGTGCGAAGGTTGGAGCATGAACTTGGAAAGCTGTTATCAGCTGGTAGGGCCTCTTAGCCTCTTCTTGGTGCAAGTTTCAAAGTCCAGGTATCTGCAGGTGCCTTTTCATGGACCAGATCTTGGGGAGCACAGTGCTAACAGTGCGTGCCTGGCTCTTTGGGAGAAATATGTGGTGTTGAATGATGGAAGCTTGTCTTGAAAAGTTTACCAGTCTTGTCCTAGTGCTATAGGTTTAAGGAGACTGTAGCTTTTTCCTTTCCTGGTTGCAAAAGTTATTTGTAACAGCTGGTTTCTGCATCATTACAGATACTTGCAAGGTGACACGTGATGTCATGACTGAGCCCAATGATGCAGTTTGGGAGGAAGGCTGGCGTGTGACTTGCTTTTCTTTGCTGGGAAGAAATTGCACTTCCGAGCGTCTTAATTGGGTATCTCTCCAGAGTATAGCCAAAGCAGCTTACTCAGTATGTTTCTGCAGAGTTGAGAAGCAGGTCAGCAGATACCTTTTTATAGCATTCTTATAACTGCAGGGACAGGGTTAGCATATTAATTTGGAGTGTGCCTCTAGAACCGTGACTGGAGAGAAGGCACTGCTTTCCAGCTCCTCTTGTAAGAAACTACTGTTGTATAGCAACAACAATTAGCTACAAAAGCTAAGTAATCTCTGTTGTTCTAAGGCAAGGCAATTAATCATTAAATCAGAGCTAGAAAAGATCTTAGGTCACGCAGCGTAGTCCCTGCTATGCTTTGTTGTTTTTCTACAGTTCCTCTCACTGAGAGCATTGTGAAAGCTGATTTTTAAATACTCCAAGCACTGGAGCTTCTCTCTTCCTCAGAAGAATTTTGTGCAACTTAATAATTCGCACTATTGAGTTTTCCCAGACATTTAGCCTAAATTTTCCATCTTAAGGCTCATCTCCATGAGTTGTATCCAAGCATAGCATCTCGAATGGCTACACTGCTGTCCCTTCCCCAGCTCCACCCTCCCACACTCAGAGGTGTGTTTTTGGCTAGTGACCCGATCTGTTCAATCACATTTTGCAGAGGTGAATCGCTTATGTCCATCCACCAATCTGCTTTTACCCCTCTGGCTTGGGTGCCTCTACCTCAAACACTAGACACTCAAACTCGCAAGTATGACCCCAGCAATCGAAGCATGTTAACAGCTCCCTACTACAGAGGACCATTTCCATTTTTTCTTCTAGGTTGCACCATCATTTACATGGTTTTGGTGGGCTTTAAACTAATCGCTTCTTAAGCTGGTTTGCACTGTGGGAATTAAATAGAAGCTGCTACCTTTAGTGACGGCTGAAAGCAGAAACCCCACAGACTGTCACATCTACCTTTCTGCTCTTCTTTGCACTTCTGGGACTTTCCCAAATGCTAGAAGAGTTCATTCGGGAGCTTGATCTCCTACCACTTTTCCTCTGGATTGTACACATGTCTAATCATCTGACTTGTGTTTGAATTCTCTGGTTTATTCCCCTCCCATGTCCATCCACAGCTGTTTTTACCACCATTTGGGGATGTCTTTCTAAACCTGCCACTATGGGACAATAGCTTTTTCTCAGCAGGACACTAATATGTGTAATTATTAATGTGAATGGAGTTTGTCTTGGCAGAATCTTCATAGCAGTAAATTTGTCTCTTTGGCTCAGCATTTAGCATGGTCTGGTTTGTGTTTCAGCTTGGTGACAAATTGGAGAACTCCTTCTGGGGTTTTTCAAAGGAAATAGGAGCTCAAACAGCTCTTGAAATTCAGGGCTCCCCACACAACCTCAATTCTAGGTCTCTTACAGGCCAGGTTTCCTTCGTTGCAAGCAATGGCAGGTGTCTGCTCAACTGTACTCCCATGACAGGTTATCGCTATGCGGGATGATGTGAGGAGAGTGTGAGAGGCATAGAAATAAAGCTCAGAGCTACATTTTTCTGTGCTCTATTATGACAGTGCACTTTCTCAGACCTCCAGTTTTGCTCCTGCTGTACCGTCAGCTCTCAGCCTGGGGAAAACTGAAAGTGAGGTTGCTTTGTGTCTTAGCAAAGATTAATCAGTAATGTGGCAAGCATGTGTGATAAAAGGCAATCCAGTGCATCTCCCTGGCTGGCAGAGTTTGATGACACTGAGAATTAAGTCTTTTGTCAAGTGATCTTTTTTTACCTGCCCTGATTGCTCTGTGCAGAGCTTTCTTCCAGAAATCAACACCCAGCACGTGTTCGCTATATAGCTTTCACTGGGGTAAAGGCAGGAGACTTGGGAGATGCTGCAAGGAAAGTGCAGGCAATCGACCCTCTTTAGGCTTTCTAGAAGGTGTCCAGGCTGGGACAGGACTAATCAAGGAAGTGAAAAGTAAAGGGGGAGGGGGGGAAGGGAATAAAAAATACCCAGGGGTTTGGAGCTGGGGAATCACAAGAGTGAGGTGGCAAAGTGGAGTGATAAAGAAGCTCATGTGCAATATAACAGACATGATAGTAGCTGTGTGCAGCCAAGAGGTATGAACGTACCTCAGAGGTGGAAGTGAGGGGAGGGAAAGCTGAACAAGAGCAGAAAAGAGCAAGGATGCTGTCTGTGACCCCATCAGTGCAATTGGCTCTGAAGCAGCCTGCTGAAATGCTCACAGGAGAAGACTGAGCAGCTTTTAGTGAAAATGGAGTGAGCACGGAGGGGTGGGACTGATCTTTCGTAGTCTGAAACTACTCAGAAGCTCAGTAGCATCTCTCCAGGTAGTCTCAAGTTTAGAGCTGGCCTCTGCTCAGATGGAGCACTCCAATGTCTGTGGGCAGGTGATGAGGCTGCACGAAATCTTGGGATCCCTTTGGACTTCCAGCTGATAGAGATGCTTTAACCCTGCTGTTTCTTCTATAACAGGTGGCTGTGAAAAACAACATCGATGTCTTTTACTTCAGCTGCCTAATTCCTCTCAATGTGCTTTTTGTAGAGGATGGCAAAATGGGTGAGTGCTTTTTGGTCTGTGGTCAGCCTCCTTCAGCCAGACCGTGCTGGCGGCACCCAGCCAGGTGCAGTTGCCCATGGCTGAGATTCACATGCGCTTGGCGATGCCCTTCATGCCAGTGCATCTCAGCAGCCTGAACTGATCTGGTTTGGTAGCATGTCCCGTTGTCCTGCAACTCCAGTAGTTACCAGAACCCAAGTCCTCTGCTCTTATTCTCTCTGCCACGCAAGGGGTGGGTCTGTTTTCTTTGAGGCTGATTTTTTGGGGGTTTGGTTTGGGTTTTGGGTTGGGTTTTTTTGATGGTTTGATTTACTCAAATGGGTCTAGGATTTGCCCTCATACCACTTTCACTGTAATTCGTGTATTCCTGGTCACCTTTATTAAATTGTTGTTTGAACTGGCTGGGAAGTTGCTTGAGAAATGGGTCTAGGATTTGCCCCCATACCACTTTCACTGTAGTTCGTGTATTCCTGGTCACCTTTATTAAATTGTTGTTTGAACTGGCTGGGAAGTTGCTTGAAAAGCAGCTTTCACTAACAATCCTAAATGTGTGGATCTCCTTCCTTCCTTGTAAATCCCGCCTGTTCTTGGTTTGTAAACAGCTTGTATGATAAAGACTGTCTCTGGTTTGGGGGTTCCAAAATCCATCAAAGCTTTACTGCTTTTATGGTAAGACTGAGGTTGTTACAGGAACAAATCCTGGATCTATCCATGGCAGGGCAAAATGTGACCAAAAGCTCTTTAGTGTGCCTACCTTGTAACACTCTGCGGTGAATTAATTAATGCTGCCATCCTGTGAGGATCCAGGAGTGCTGATGATCTTTTCTCATTTCTAGAGCGCCAGGTCTTCCTTGCAACATGGAAAGATATTCCAAATGAAAACGAGCTTCAATTCCAGATTAAAGACTGTCACCTGAATGCCGGTGAGTAGCTTAATTCTACCATGCTGAGAGCAGTTCTGATGTATGGTCACTAGACATCACCTTACTAGTAGCATTGTCTATGGCTAATGGATAGATGGGTATTGCACTTGTGAACAGAACAGCCTTGGCTTATGAACAGAACACCCTTGGATCCTAGAGCTTGTTTCAGTCAAAAACTTCAGCTACGTCCCTATAAAAGCACATATAAAATCCCAGAGCTTTGATTTTACCTATCTGTTTCTTTCTTTCTGGACCTTGTATTCTTGTTTTCTCTTTTACACTTTTCTTCCCTACAAAACTGCTCTTTTCAGTAGAGCTGAATACAGTGTTGGGGCTGTTCAGCAATCCTGTCCTGCTACTGCGTGTTTCAGGCAAGATGTTCCAGCCCTGACTTTAACCTGCTGCATAATCTTGGGCCAGTCACTTCACCTTTCAGCATCTGCTTTCTTCTTTCTGTTGTGAAAGAGTAACCCTACATACACTATAAAATGTTTTGACATCTATGGAGGACAGACCATGTGACAAGAGTTTGGGTCTGCTGTTGTTAGCTGATATATTCATGCATTTTGATCATACTTTGTCTAGTTCAGCTCTGTGTTTAGCCATCTAGTTGCCTCTGTGAGCATCCTACTTGTACGTATGACCTTACTACTGCTGAAGGATGAGGGAGTGTAAAAAAAAAAAAAAAAAAAGGGGAATGGGGCCAGCGTAGCAGCTTTGCTCCCGTTCAAAAGGTTCTGGACAGGAGCCAAGGGATTCTGCCAAAAGCTGCTATGCTTCACAGAGGAAAAAAATGTCCCTATTGATTACAAACCCTGTAACCTTTTTATTCTCTCATGTCTGCTATTACACAATGAACACCCTCTTGCTTCAATTGCAGACAGAAACCATGGGTGTCTTTGTACTCATAATTATTACTGTTTTGGAATATAAAAGATGGAGCATGCAAGAGGGGAAAAAATAGCGGCTGTTGGACCTTATGACTTGATTTCACTGTGGGGTTTCAAATGAGAACAACCTCTGCGCCTCCCCCAGTCCTCCCTCTGCTCCTGACCGAGCTTGGCGTAGCCTCTCCCCCTGCACTGCAGTGCTGCTGCTGGTAGTGCCTTCTGCCCCAGCCATGCCCTGGCCACACCGACTAGGGCTCTTTGTGTCTCAACTCAGAAACTTTGGTAACTTGTGGTGTTTGGCACTGGGTGTTGGTCTGGCGCTCTGCGGTGC
>NW_009607691.1:35169-47248 GCF_000690535.1 Cariama cristata
TGCAGTGGTATCTGCAGCCATTGCCAGGGCTCAGATGAGAAGAGGCTTCTCTTGGTGCTTTAGCAAGAGCCCTGAACACAGTGCCTCTCCTGAGCAGAATCCGTCACTCGGCGTGCTCGGGGGTGTGCAGGATCTGCCAGCCTCCTTGGCTTATGTACGGGAGAAAGTGGGTCATGTCTCATAAACAGATTTCAAACACTTCCATCCACAGAAGCTTCTGGTTTTGTATTTCCGTTGCTGACACCTCCTCCCTCTTGCAACTATACTGGCAGTTTCCTTCCTTGCCCACCTGGGCTTTGGCATGGAGCAGGCTGATAGCTTGCAGGAGGGAAGACTAGGGAAACCTCGTGTGCTTGTCTTGGTTCCTTGTGTTTTAACTGCTAATGCAACTCTGACTCAATCTGCTGCTCACCTTGATTTCATCTAAGCAGTAACCTCCTCTAGTAGAGACCATCCTAAGAGCATCAAACCTGTCTCTACAAGGATCAGCTGGGCCCCTGACTCCACGGAGGGCTGGGCTTCCAGCATCCTCAGGGATGGAGATTTCTCGCAGCGTGGCAAGTGGCTGGTGGTGCACACCAGGGCAGAGGCAAAATAAACTGGGTGAGCTTTGATGACAGCTGAATCCATCTTGCTACTACTTCATACCAGAGTGAGGGTGTGTGTCTGGCCACATGCCACAGTAGGGTGACAGTCTTTCAAGATTCAGTCTTGATCATTTAAATCCAGTGAAAATAGCCTTGTTTTAAGACACCTCCTTTCTTCCAAGAATAGCAGCTCTGGATATAAAATCTTTAGGAACTTGATCCTTGTGGAAGAAAGACTGGTTCATGTTCAAAAGACTCTCCTGTAGGAGATGCTGAAGCAGACTAAAGCTCTTGACCTGGGCTGTCAGCAGTTCTGTTGTTCACCAATAAAATACCACCGTGTGCAGCTCTCGTATCACTGCATAAAATAAGGTATGCAACGGCTGCCATGGCAGAGCTGCGCAGGACAAAGTCTGGATTTCAACAGCTCCTAACTAAAACTTAGGAGACACTGGGTTTTTGCAACCTTTCAGCATAAGCGCAAAGCTTCTAAGCACTGCCGGTTCTGTAGAGGTGTGCAGCCACCGTGTGAATCGTTAACCTTCCTCTCGCATCGGCTCAGATAAGTAATTCATGCCTAGTGTGAGCCCACCCACTTGGTGGCGAGTTGCCGTTGAGGCTCGGGGACGCACCGCACCATTCATGCTTCGGTCTAACTGATTCCAGCCCAGTGACGCGAATTTAGCTGTGAGCTAAAAATACCTCTGCTCCCAGCTGATGTGCCCTAATCCCAGCACTACAAGCCACTTGAATCGAGCTGCGCGGCTGTAGCAGGCGTCGGGCAGATGGAGCAGAGCGTGCTGAACGGTGTGTGGCTGCTGCTGGGTAAAGGGCTGCTCAGAAGTGTGGTCCCTGCGCTCTCGGTGCCTGGCTTTTTTTCTCCTAATTGTAAAGAGCCTTCACTTTCCTGAGCACTCAGATCTGCGCTGTTCCTGCGCCACGTGAGAAGCGGAGCTGAAGTTATGTGCAGACATGCAGGAGGCCCTACTGAGCAGCTAAATGGGGGATGCTGATTTTCTTCAGTGGAGAAACTGAAATTTTAATTTCTTTTCCTTTAAACCAGAATGAAATGGGCTTGGAACAGCAGTTTTTAGGGGGCTGGGGTTTTGTCTGTCAAGAAAGCAGCTTGTGCATTTCCTGTACATCCAGGCTGTCTGTCTGTCACTGTGCAACAGTCACCTTACATCACCTCCTGTGTAAACTGCAGGCTTTTCCGCAGGTTAATTCTTTTGATACTTCAAACAAAAAGGAGATAAACACAGTCCATCAGTGGAGATGCTTCTGTGTGAAGTCTGTTCCCTGGCTTTCGTAGGTAAAAGATCATCCTGTGCCCACAAGGCAAACCAGATAGGATTGATGGTTTGCAACAGGGATGGCAGAAAAAGCCTCCATCCCTGGCAGCTCACCCCATAACAAGGCACAGAAGAGCCAGAAAATCTTGGCTGCTGCAGGTAGCCCACGGCACCACAAACTGAAGCCCAGGGTAAGGTGCCAGGCTGTGGGTTGAGGAGCAGGTACCCTTAAACAATCAGAGCTTGCCACTCTGATCCCTGTCTCCAGTATCTTTGCTTCCAAAAAAAACCCCTGAGTCCTGGAACCTTGAAAGTATTCCCGCGATTCCCAGTGACTCAGTGAGAGATGAGTGCTCCATTCTGGGTGAGAGGTTTGGGGCTGACATTCCCAGTGGTGAGAGCTGGCTCTGGCCTGAGGCTGCTCTTCAGGGCTGGAGCTGTATGGCCGTGGAGGAGCGAGTCTCTCTGGAGTTGTATCATGGGGCCAAGGTGTACTTAGGATGCGCTGCACATTCTGAATTCATTAGAGCTGTTTCGTGCGTCTGCCTCTTAGGAAGAGGTTATGATAGTGTTGTGGAGAAAACCATATTTAGAAATACAACTTGTCGTGAAAACAAAGTCATGGTTATACCCCAGCTTTATCATCTCTTATGAATCCAGTGCTAAATTAATAGATTTGGGGTTTTTTTTTAATGAAAATATAAGAATCTAGTGCATGAAAATATATTCCTAGACTGTTATAGCTCAAATAATCTGGGTGCTGTTGATGCAACTATACCAACTGACGTTTCCCCTGCAACCGAGCATGCACTAAAGCTCAGTTTGCCTTGTTTACATTGTTTTTTCAACATTCCAGGTTTGATTAAATTTTAAAGGACCGCTACATTAAGCTAAGATATGCAAAAGATTAGCTAAATGTTTTTTCTTTTTTTAAATTCTGCCTACCCAAAACCCACAGTGTGAGAGAGGACAAGCTGACTTGCACATGGAGATTGAATGCCATTAAACAGGAGGCAATTAGGTGCTGTGCTGCTCAGCAGTTCTAGGAACTTTACTTTTGCTTGCTTAGTGCTGGTCCACAATATGGTGTGAAACAACAGCTTTGGTGTTTGGAGTTGGATATGGCTTTATTGGTATGCAGTGGTCACTTTGTTTTTCACCCCCCAAGTAATTTTTCTAATGCTAGAACAAAGTAAAATTGGATTTTCTGGCTGGAACAACCTGGGGGACAATTGTATGCAAGCTTCCCTGGTATGTGCAAATCTAGTAACCTGATCGTGTAATAAATTATAGAACTCGTGCATATTACATGTCTTGGAAATGAATGTGCTGTCATAATATTGACCAAAGTGCCTCCCCACTGGATCAGAGTCTGCAGATGCGTTTGGTATTTGAATGCAGTTGTTAGCTGGATGCTCAGAACCGTTCAGGTGTTGCTAGAAATGGCATGGAGAATGTTTTCAGCTACCACAGCATAAAATATAGTCCTTCGGTTTTACTTCCTGATATCCAGTGCTTGTTGTAAAATGCCACGAAGGTCCAAGTTCAAAAAAGGTACGGTGTCGATGTTGATTCTGAACTGTGCATGTCATTTGTGAAAACTCCAGTTGTTGCAAATTGGTCATCTTGGCTGATTGAGTTTGGAAGTGAAACTCTTAAGCTGTATGGGTAGAAGATTTAAACGTGTCCTTTGCTTTACCCAGAAGGAAACTGCTGTTGAAAAGAATTGGATTACTTCAGTGCAAAGGAGGAGACCTTGTCCAGCTGTTCCTCCCTGCATGCCTGTTTCCTATGTGCTGATTAGTTGTTGGACTGAGGTAGGGTAAAGAATTCTGTTTAGAAAGCAAAAGAAAAGGAAAACGAACGAACAAACTGCACAGAAAAAAAGACCAAAACACCAAACCCTGAAAGATGGACTGATGTCAGAGGCTTCCCTGGCCTTGGTGATGGGGAAATCTTTCTGTGTCTTTGTATTGTGCTTCAGGAGAGTTTTGAGAATAAGCATTGAGCCAAAAGCAGCAGCCCTGTGGAAAGTTGCTTAGCAAGGTCAGATATAGACTGTGCCGTCTTGCAGAAGGACTCATGTGGCTCTGGTTTGCAGAGTCACCAGACCCGATGTGTGTGGGGAGACATGGACCCAGGCAGCACGGATCAGTGGTCCTGCCTGCGCTGGGCACTGACCAGGGCTTCGGTGGGTGCTGCGCTCTCTCTCAGAAACCAGCAGCCCTCTTTAGAGCTGGGCTCAGCTCTCTGCTCCCAGCAAAGATCTGCCTTTTTTTTTTTTTTTTTTTTTAAAGGATGTGCTGTCACATGGCATTAGCAGTCCTGCCTTCAGCCAGGCACAGACTGGCACTGTTGCTTAGCAACTCTGCCCGATCTCCAAAATCCTGACATTCCAGAGCATGGGAGGGATGGGGGCTGCTACCTGGGCGGAGAGGGGGTAGACTCTCACCAGTCCCCAAATGTGTGCTGAGAGAGGGGGCAGGAGGAGTCAGGCAAGCCAAGCATCAGCACTCCAGCCTGCTCACAATTGCTCCAGGTGTCTGGCTGAGACAGAGTGTGCTTGGTAGGGTTTCTTGCACTCTTCGGGGGGCAACTGAGGTCAGACAGGGAGGCAGAAAACAGGCTTTCCTAGGAGTTTCCCCTGCCTCAGTTTCACTCCCTGTACCCCCCTACAAGCAGAGTTTCGGGGCAGGAGGAAGGACAGCAAGGATGGCAAGAAGTGATGCCAGGCTGGAGCTGTGCCCCCACGGCCGTTCCCTTCCCTGCCTGACAGAGAGCAGCCCACATCCCTGCATGGAAATCTGCCCCCCAGCAGAGGCAGTGACTGTTTAAATGGCAAGAGGTGCCATCTCATGGTTGAAGGCTTTGGCGTAAGAGCAGCTGCTCTGCGGCCCCATCTTGCCCGCTGTGCCCCAAAGCACAGCAAACCCAGGCAGCAGGAGCGCTCCCCTCCCCTGCTGTCACGCTGCGTGGTGGGGTAGCTACCCCGTGGCTCCAAAATTACAGCTTCCCGCTTGCAGCCTTGCTTCCAACCCTGCACCCACGCTGCCCCGGGAATGCCTTTGCTCTGACAGCATCCCCCGGCAAAGGGGAAGACTGCTGCCAGCAGGTATGAAGGTTGCTGGAGAAAGTCTTGACCCCTTGCCAGCAGTTCAACTTCCAGGATACATGTCCAGAGGCACTTCAGACCAGGGAAATTTAACCACAGCCTGTTAAAATTGGGCAAACGAAATCACGTTTAATACCAATGTCCCTTGCAAACAAGGATGCACGCTCCAAGCCGGCGCTTGTGTTGAACACCATGCCTTCACAAAGCCCCGGAGGCTGCTCTTGCTGGCTGGGCTGGCACAAGGAGATGGGAGTTTGGGCTTCATCCCTAGCGCATGGTGTCCCTCCAGCGCAGGTCTCTCCCAGCCACGCTCCCCGCAAGCAGGGGACTGCTCTGCATCGCCCGTTTCCCTAATCTGGATGAGTTTGTTGTATAGAGGAGGAGTAGAGGTGGGAGGAGGAGACAGAGGGAATGAGAGTTTTTAAGCAAAGGATCTCATTAGTTACTTATATCTGCCAGTTTCCATAGTAACTGGGGAAGAGAGGAAACCTAAATCTGAGTGTGTCTGAGTAGCTGGATGCCTGAACCCTCCTCGACCTGCACACAACCGCTCTGAGGCCTGGGGAGCAAAGGGGTTCAGCCCAGCCACGGGCTAAGGGTCCAGGCTGCCCGTGGAGCTGCTCCACAGCTCTGGTTATCAACGCTGCCCTGGGGAGAGGCAGCAGGTCCAGGTCTCTGCATCAGTGTATGGATTTGTGGGGCCCTTTCTTTCCTGCTTCTGCCATTCCCTGGTGCATGAACAGACTCTGCTGTCCCCTTTCTAATCCCTTTGTGCACCAGCACAGACTTGTGTCTGTTCTCAAATCTGGCACTGATGCTGCAGATCTCAGTGTTGGTAGGTGCAGGGATGGATTAGAGCTGCACAGTCACTTTGTGCTGCTTCTCTGCTGCTGTCCTGCTCCTTGAAATGGATCCCACGTTTCTGGTGTCTTGGGAATTTGCCAGTGATGTTTATCAGGTGTGGGGTGATCCTCCCTGAGCCTTCCACCCAAAGTGTGAATGTGCCCCTTTTACTGGCATCCAAAGACTGAGGTTTGCTCTGCTCTGTGCTGAGAAACCCCTTGGCATCCAGAGGCCGCTGGTTTGGGTCTTTGTGTTCTGCGTATTTGCCTCTGTTCTTGTTTCTTTGAAGGGTCCCTTAGAAATAACATGTGTCATGGTTACATCCATATAGGCCTCCAGGTGAAATCACACATCTGTGAGTGCTGAGGTCGTACAGTGTGTTGAAACTGTAGCACAGCCCTGTGATGTCTAGAGACAGACATCTGTGGGTTTTTACCCTTTCAAGTGATTGCTTTAAAGAAGAAAGAAAGGATTTTTGCTATTTTGTAGGCCATTGGTTTGGCCAGAGGTGTCTGTGCATGAGAGAGGGAGAAGCAGGAGGGACCTGTCATGGTTGGGATGGGACCTCAGAACCAGGCACCCAAGCGAGCCTCAGGCAGGGATCTTTGTTCTTCTCCACCTTCATCTTCTGACTTTCAGCTGCCTCCAGGTTAGCCTGCCTGGGGCTTGTTGGGAGTTATAGATAGAGCAGAGTCCGCTTATCCTCTGAGCTGCAGACTCTTGCCTTGATAAAGGCAGCAAGTCCTGAGTGACCCAGAGCAGTGAGCAGTAAGTGAAAGCCCTGCAAGTTGGGCAAATACTTCACAAGGGATCACAGCCTTGAAAGGAATGAGGTACGTCCATGAAGGAAACTGGAACTTTTTTCTCCTTGTGTCATGTCCACTCCTGTCCCCAGGGAAAACTCTGGGATGGAAGTCAGCGTTTCCTCGTGCACTTGCATCTTGGGAGCGCTCCTCTGGGCTCCCCTCTGTCTCCACAGATGATGAATCTGAATTAACCGATGTGTTTTTCTTCCTTCTCTCTGAAGACACTGTCTCTAGCAAACTGCAGAACAACAATGTCTACACCATTGCCAAGAGGAACGTGGAGGGCCAGGACATGCTCTACCAGTCTCTGAAACTCACCAATGGCATCTGGATCTTGGCTGAGCTTCGCATTCAGCCAGGGAACCCGAACTACACGGTGAGGTGTCGGGACTGCGGAGGGCACGGGGCACAGACTGGGATCCTTCTAACTCACCTCACACAGAGCGATTTCTCCCTGCTTTGCCTAATGTGCTTATTTTGGGGGAAATCCTGTTAATCTGACTGGGGGGTTAGGAATGCCCACTGAACTGGAAAAAAGTGAGAAACAACAGAATTACACTGGTCTATTACCAGTGAGCTGGGATAATGCCCACTCAGCAATGAGCAGTTACTTGCCAAGGTTACCCAGAGATAAAGCCAAGAGACATTAGCGAGAAAGCATTGCCAGGATGCCCTTCCCCCTCTTGTAAACAAGGAGAAATTTATGCCCTGCCGTGTTCCTGCAGCGGAGACCGGCTGTCTGGATGTCAGAGGCTCTTTGGCCTTGTGCTGGCATCAGCCTGTGGCTGGTGGGAGGATGCGCCCTGTCCTGCATCACGCACTCTTATAGCTATTCTCAGAAGAGGAGCAAAGTCAAAGAGGACCTGTGGGTCTGAGCATCCTGATATTAGAGGATTTATCTCTTACTGGAAACTGGTCCAGAAGTTTCAAGAAAAAAAATCCATGGTCTGGGAACCTGTGGGGTGAAAGCAAGCTTTGGAAGGTGATTTAAAGTGTTTGCACAAGGATTGATGCCGCAAGCCCGATCTCAGCCTGATCCTTGCTTTAGAGAGAGGTGACAGCCAAGTTTGTGTCCATAAGGACTGAGCAGCAAATCGTTAGAAGCCCCCCAGCTTTAGTGCTGTGACTTACAACATGAGGGCAAGCAAATCTCTTGTCTCAGAGTTTGAGGTGATGTAGCCCCTTCCTTCGTGCCTGCAGAGGCACCTACACTTGTTAAGGAATTTGAGAACTCAACAGTAGGAGTTTGTTTTCATGTACCTCCTCCTGCTTGTAGCAAGCTCTGAAAAGGTGTTGGTGACAAAGAAAGCAGTATCCAGGAGAAATATTCTAGGTGACTGTCATTAGCCACAGCCATGATCTGTCCAACCCGTGCTGTAGGTCAGACGTTTCCAGTTACCTTTGTGGAGATGGTAGAAAGCTCCTGCCTTCCTTTGCACCACCGCTAACCTTTCCTCTCCTCTCCGCAGCTCTCCCTGAAATGCCGAGCTCCCGAAGTGTCCCAGTACATCTACCAGGCCTACGATGCCATCTTGAAAAACTAACAGGAGATCAGCCTGTGCCTCACCCTGCAGAAGGAGGAGGGAGAAAGGGGTCCCCAGATCCTCCTTCACCACTGGCACGGGGAAAAGCACTCTTAACTGGAAGCAGCTGTATTCATGTGTAGGATTTCAGTCAAAGGCACTGATTAAACAAGGTAGCAATTAGTATCCACGTGCTAATGATGATAGGGAACAAACCCCTTTGATATTTTTAGCGTCCATGGAGTTTGTAACCACTGCTTCAACTACTCCACGTCCCCCTCGCCCCTCACACATTGTCCGTTCTTGTGGGCTTTTCCATTTTGTGCCGATGTTCAGTGTTTTCTAAATGGCTTTAGGCGTAGTTACGATTTTGTAAAATACCGCTCATTAAAAAAAACAAAAAAAAACACAACAAAAAAACCAAGCAAAAACCACACGTCGGCTCATTAAAACAAGGCAAAAGTGTCGAAAACATAACACTGCACTTTATTTTATATTTTTATACTTTTTTTTGAGTTTTTCTATTGTAATTGGCTTAAAGGAAAGGCAATTTCAAGGAAGTATTGGGAGCCCTGCAGGGACGTTAGGCTCTAGCAGGGTGAGCACGGCCTCGGGGAGCTAGGAACAGAGCCATCAGTTCGGTCCGTGGAGACGGATGGAGCCCTAAAGAGAGGGGGGTTTTTTATTACACTTGTGCTGGCAGACTCAGCTCTGCTTTTGATGGTGTGTTTTCACTCCAGCCATCTCCCTGGCTCATTAGCTGCTGATTTGAGAAGTGAGGCTGCTTTTGTGCGGGGAGGAGCTACAGACCTAAATTGATAATGGGACAGTGGTGGATGAAATGAAGGAAACAAGCCTGCTCTTAGAGCAAAAGGCTCTTGCCAGAGCTCCAGGTATGGTCTCTGCATCCTCACCCATCTGCAGCCCCTCTTCTTGTTCTTTCCGTGCCTGCTATGGCCAGCTGCCTTCTCGGCCATCCCCTGAGCTGTGCCACCCTTACCCGGCGCTGCGTTAACACCTGGCAATCCCCAAGGCTCACGGTGATAAATCCGACTGTGGCAGTGCTGCTTTCCCGCTGGGACTGCAGGCATCAGCTGTGCCCCTACAGAGCAGGGCTGCTGCGGGCAGTGTCCCGGGGTGCCACAGGGAGTAGAGCGGCTCTCCCTGTTCCTGTGCTGTCCCCCAAAACCCAGGCTGTGGCGTGATGGGAGATGGTTTGGGCTTGGCGGTGTTTGCACCCTGTCTGCCTGGGGCCTTCAGGTCCCATCTGGGCTGAGAGTCAAGCGGATCATGGAAGCGTTTCTTCCATTTGCAGCTTGACTCTTTGTGCCCAGAGGTGCGCGGTAACGAGGGCCCGTCGGGTTCCTGCTCTCATCCTCTGTCCTGAGCAGCCCCATGCCCTGGCCCCTCTTTTCCGACCTGTCCTTAGGGCCAGGTCTGCTTCCCTTTCCAGTCCATGGCTGCGGACTCACCACTTTGCAACCACTAAGTGCTGCGGCAACAGCAGTGAAAGCAAAGCCTCTTGCATGTCCTTGCTCCATCCATAGCTTGTCCTGCTTAAACTAAGCCACTAACCAGAATGGCTTCGCCCTCCCCAGCATGCTTTGACGCCATCTCCTCCCCAGCAAGCCTAGCTCTTATGCATAGCAACCCCCATGTTGTCCTTTTAGATGCCACATTCAAAGTCAATAAATGTTTTACGGTGGGAGATGGTTCATCAGGGCTTTGGCACTCTCTGTAACCAAGAAGCCAGTGCTGGGAAAAGGTCACAGTGCCCTGGAAGTGACTCCAGCAGGGCACGGGAGCTGCAGGACCCCGAGGAAGGTGGTGTCCCTGTGTAAGAACCCCTGTGCTCTGGCTGGGGAATAAGTGGGGCAGAGCTGGAGCAATCCAGCCCTTGAGCACTGCCCACGTGTGCTGGGAGGTGATTTACTCCAAGCCCTGCGGGTGCACTGCAACAGTCATTAATAGAGCAATTAAGGAAGCACCAGTGGCGCTGAGTGCGGTGCTGTGTCGGGGCAGGGAGGAGATGGTAGAGGGTCGGGAACAAACGCTTAAGCCTCCTCAGCTAAACAACCAGTGTAACTTCGACGTGGGGAGGGGTTGCTGAGCACCCCCTTCTCTTGCCAAATTTCTTCCCAGCTTTTTGGGGACGTGGGCGTCTCTGCGCTGCAGGGCAGAGCCTGGGCTGGGTCAGTGGTGTTTCGCCCTCCTCTCCTGCCACGCCGCTCGTTCGAGTGTTCGCCGCGTAGTTGTGTTGCTCTTCAGGCTTTACCTGCCGTCCGTGTCAATAAACTCATTTCCACCATGCTGCGGCTGCGTGTGGCTCTGTGGGGCTGGGGAGAGGATCCCATTCCCCTGCTTTTGCCCCTGCCCATGGGAGCAGGCAGGGCTGAAGGCAGGATTTGGTGGGAAGGATGCTGTTTGCCCAGCGGGAGCCTTTCGTCCTCTTTTCACCAGCCACTTCTCTTCTACAGCAAACACCCCCCAAAATAGGGGCTTGCAGGGTGAGGAGGTAACAAGCATCTTCGGTCTTCTGCTTCCAGCTGCTGCTCTCTCCTCATCTCGAAGGGCAGCAGGAAAAGGGCCCTGGCTCACAGGGAGCACTGGCACCCCGACACGGACAGGCTCTGATACGGAGCAGAAGATGGATGTACCCATTTAGCCTTTTCTGGGCCCCAGGTGGGCTGTGTGTAACGTGACCTGCTTTCCCTGCGGTGAAATGATAGAATTGTGTGAATCAGTGATGCGTTTGGATTGCTCAGGACTGGTGCTGGCATTTTGCAGAGGGTTTTACCATCGCTGGTCCTGTCTCGCACAGAGTGTCTTGGGCTGCAACACCTCAGTACGAGGCCAGAGCCGAGCTCAGGCAGCCCCAAACTCAGCCCTCAACGTGGCCAGAAATGGAACCACCCAAGAAGCAGGTTTGGGAAGTGCTGCGCTCGAGCAGAGCAAGTCTTTCCCTCGCCCCTGCCCAGCCTTGGCTTAGCGGCACTTGGAGAGGAGGTGAATTCTACCCTCCGAGGACCTGGGGTGGTGGGTACCGCGTCAGCCCGTGATGCTCTGCACTGGGATGTCTTTGCGTTAGAAGCTGATGAACGTGTTGAGTAGCAACAGTGACAGGCTGGGTTGGGATGACTTAGGTTTCTGTCGTGTCCCTTCCTGCATCCCTGGTGTGCCTGGGATGGGCTGCACACCCAGCCCTTGGCGATGGGACGGAACGGGGTGGTTGTTCCCCGCTGTGGGTCTGCTACTGCCATGGTGCTGGGGGTGAGCCTGGGGCAGCATTTGGCCCAATGGGAACAAAAGCTGCTGCAAGATGCTGAGGGCTCTGCTGTGTTGGCTGCTGTCCCCTTCATGTCCCATGGGAAAGGGAAAGGTTTCTCCCTCCCTCCTCATTCTGCCCAGGGGCTCCTCTGGGAGGAATTGGTCTTTCCTGCTGCTCTGGATTTGCAGGCATGCTCGTGACCCACGAACGGGGACACACCAACCCTGGGCCATGCTGTACCTTAAAAACGAGTTTGCTTCATTAGCATCGTTAGCTGCTGGGGCTGGGAGCCCAGGGGACACGGGTGATGCTCCCTGGGCTGGGACCGCTCCCTGGGCTGGGCCCTGCCATGGGAGTGGATGGTCCCCACAGCCTTCCCTGTTCCTGAGACCCACGCCGTGGGGCAGGGACCTCCCGACCTGCTCCTTGCTGCTCTGGCTGGTGATGGGGACAGCCCTGCTGAGCTGAGCGGGTTCCCCAAAATCCGTGCCATCCTCACACGCCTCCTGCTCCATGCCAGTCCGTGTGCTGAGGGCCAGCATCGGGTGACAGCAGGTCCCCAAGCCCACGATGCCGCATGGGGAGAGGCAGGGGCTCGCCCGAGGACTTTGGAAGCTGTGGCAGAGGTGGGGGCTGACAGCAGCCCCC
>NW_009607691.1:47341-48606 GCF_000690535.1 Cariama cristata
GCTGGGATAAGCCTCCCAGCCAGTGGGGATGCACCAGGATCCAGCCCCGCTCCTTCCCCCTCCCTCGTATATTAAATTTCACAAATAAAACTGCAAGTGAAGAGCATCTCGGAGGGAACTGCTAAAAATAGCCCCGAGGCTGGAACCTGAATTGTGCAGGAGAGTTCATGTGCAGCCACGATCCCTGCCCTCTCCCAGAAATATTTCAGGGCTCAGGGCTCCTTTCTGGCGATGTGGGGAAGGGGAGCTGGGGGGCTGTGGAAGAAGAGCAGCATCTAGGGCTGGTGATAACCCCCAGGGACACCTAAAGATTTCCCTAGCTGTGAGCATCAGGCAGCTCTGCAGGGAAATAAGCCCCAAATCTCTGAAAACCTGGGTGTAATGTGAGAGATGGAAAAGGGGCTCCGACTCCCTGTCCCTGGTGCTTGTCTCAGCCCCAGCCTTGGGGCAGAGTGGCACAAAGGCAGTCCCATGTTTTGCCAGCTGCCCTTGTTCCCCCAAGCCATGGGGCTGGGTCTACCATCCCATTTTCCCCCGGGAAGGATATGACAATATGACAATATGACTTGGACCCCCTCCTCACCCCAGAGAGGAGCCCCTGGAGATGAGCTTTTGCCCAGCCAAAGGTGCTGACGAGGCTGGGGGGAGCTCGGCCATGCCGTGGCCGGTGTTTGGGCTCAGCCAAGTCTGTGTGATTGCAGCCAGACCCACGGTGCTTGCTGGTGTCACGGTGAGCTGGAGCGGGGTTCGGGGTCTGCTTCGAGGAGCGCAGAGGTGCAGGGAGTCCATCGGCAGCGTCGTGGGGGCCTGGACCACACTCCCTGGAGGTGCGACCAGCATCTTCCTCGCTATCTGGCGCGCAGGTAAATCCTCGGTGCTGGATGTCCCAAAAATGCAGACGCTGCCACAGGAATGTCCCTCCCTTGGTGGGGTCTGATACCACCCTGGCCTGAGCACATCCCCTGGTGACAGCGGGCACAGAGAAACCCCCAGCCCTGCCGGCTGGCCCAGGAAGGAGACGAAGTGATGTGCCCAAGAGCATACCGAGCAGCAGTGTCAGAGCAGGGAAAGGCTCCCTGGGAGGGGTCCTGCCCTCCTCCCCCCAAGGAGCCTGGTCTCAGGGGGCTCCCACGAGATGGGGACGTGAAGGCACGGATGCTGCTGGGTGCCGGGGAGGGAAGCGGTGCCGGTGTTGCACCCAGCACACTGCAGGGGGGACATGGGAGGGTCTTTTTCCCATCGGCACCTCCCCAGAGCCCCGGGAG
>NW_009607692.1:0-12736 GCF_000690535.1 Cariama cristata
AAAAAAAAAAATAGCATGAGGGTAGAGAAGCTTTCTTTGAATTAGAAGTAGATTCGTCAAAATCTTGAAGGGTATTGTTTGTTTTTACTTCTAGCTTGTTTTTTTAATTAGTATTTTCCTTCAAAAAAAGGCAAGAAACAAGAAGATTTTTTGAAAGACACTTAGTCTTCACCCTGCATTCATTACATAATATCAGTATTCCAGTTTATAGTCTGACAAAGATATTAGAAAATAAAAGTAGGAACATAAAACTTCTCACCTACTTTTTAACATAAATTTTTGCAGGCAACTACAGGAGAGTGCTATCCCCCAAAAAACCACTCGTTATTCTCTGAAAGCAAGCAGGCTATTTGATAGACTCAAGAGTGTCTTACTGAGCACAGCAGAGCTCTTAGAGATGTCCTACAAGTAATTCATTATTTAGGGCCTAAATGACTTTGCTCTGTAAATTCCAATTCATGCAGTTATCCTGGTAACCGTGTTACCTGAGTGAGTAGAAAGTAGTATTGCAACAAGACAGTTAAACTGTCATCTCAAAACATTTCTTTGGTTGGTTCTCTTTCTGTACAAACTGACATAGAGTCAACAAGTCTAAGTCGAAGCTGGAAAACATAGTTTCTGCTATTCAATACATCACCATTAATTTTATATTTTAACACTAGAAAACTATTAAGAATTGACAATGGAGTCAGTTTTGGTGAATTTGTCCTGTTGCTCTAGGTTTCCAGGATGCCGATTTCCTTTTAGTGCCTGGAGCTCCAAATCAAAGGACCTAGGACATTTGGCACTAGCATGTACAGAACAATTTTACCAATATATTCTATAAAGTGAGAGGCAAGTCTACTCATACCAGCAAAGGAGTGATGAGATACTGGATTGCACTAAACATAATGGAGTACTTTCACCTGCAGTTAAACAGGTAAAATAATGTAACACTTAAGAAAGGCAGGTAGTCATCTTTATATGTAATAGTCTGATCTGTAGATGACCATATATCTTTTTCCTAATAACTGCTGGTGATTTGTTAAATTGGTCTATCCCCCTGTGCGACACCTATATAATGATTTCTGCAGTATTCCGTGGAATTATACATACTCCGTGAGACATGGAGATCTAACAGTAAAAACAGTTATTGTGCTGGAAAAGACAGGAAAATCATTAATTTCATGATATGTAAGGAGGAAATCCTATCTTTGTTTAGAATCCGTTTTCAAGACATGTGCTAAGTGCAGCCGCCTGGGATTTCACATGTCATTAGACATGTGGAAATGTATTCTTACGGTGTTCTGCTGCATTGTGACTTTAACTGCAGAATCTGCGAAATTTGCCTAATAACAGAGCACTATGGTTTGGGTTTTGGTTGGTGGTTTGTTGGTTTTGGGTTGGATTTTTTTGGTTAGGCATGTGAAGTACCTCTATTTCATGCATAGTTTTAAGATTATGCCTGTCTCTAAGGTTTGAAAGATTCCAGTCATGTGCTGCCTATCAAATACATTAAGAAGCACCATATGTGTTTATACATACAGCATATGATGAATTCTGAAGGTCTTCACACTTGTCTGAGCTAAATTCAAAGCAGAATTTCTTTGGCTTTAACTGAATTCTGAGAACGGGTTTTATTTTTGAGTTGTTTTCATTGCGACACATTTCACAGTAGCATTATATAGTTCTCACTTACTTTCAGTTGGTGAGGTCCAGTTGATATTTGGTCTGCTGTCAGGATATGCCAGGTGATAATTGCCTTGCAGCATATTTACCATCAACACACTGAATTCTTCCAAAATATTTCTGTATATTCAACAACACTGAAAGAAATGACCAAATGACCCTAAAGCATGTGAAACTGGTTAATACCTTTTCACACAGTCAGACATCCATAAGATATCTCTCTGTTGGTACTGAGAATTAATGTGAAATGTTTGGCAAGAATATTAATTCTGTGCATATATTATGTATCTATCAGTACAGTAATACAGACACACATGTGCACGGGCATACTTGGCTCTGCTAAAATAAATCTTATAAAGAAAACGAATTCAAAGAATAAGTCACCAGGTACAAATAGTTACATGTAAATCTCTCTGTTACTGGTCAAATTTTATTGAGAATTGAGTTGGTTGCCTTCTAGATTTATTAAAATTAATGCATTTCATATTTTGGTTATTTGTCCTTGGATTTCACCCGAGAGGATGGTGGTTTTCTGAGCGCTTTAACCCAGTTCTCACTCCCATGATAGATACCTATTTCTCTAAAAACTGGAACTGTGACAAAGATATTAGCACGATATGTCAGAATTTCATCATTAATATTTGGAACAGTCTGAAAATGTCATTTATTTTGTGATAATGCAATGAGAAAATGTCACATACGACAACATATATTTGTTTAATTTATATCAGAGAAATAAAATTAACTCATCACAACATTTTGCAAATGCCCTGAGGTATCCCAGTCTGTCCACATAGGCATGATGTGCTTCCTAGGGTTTTTTGACAGGCAAGCATCCAGTATATGTTATATCATGTCCAGGAAACAACAGTGTCTAGCTCTTTGCCAACCTTACTGGTATGGTGCCAAGATCTGTGTTTGAAGTGGAAATAATTTGCTGAAGATTTATTTATGTACACTCTTAAAGCGTGTTATATGTTGGTCAAGACAGGTATAGAGATAGCTAGGGTCTTAAGGTACAGAATACGTATTTGGTCTTAGACTTGCCACAGTTAATGTATGCATGTGCATTTTGTGTATACACATGTTTGAAAAGATTGAGTATTTCTAGTAAGTACTTATTTTAATGTTCTCACTTAGTGAAATTTAACAGACAGGTGTTTTCTGAAAGTCTCACTTTCACTTGGATTTAGTCAATCTTCATTTGAAACTTCCCAAAATTCTATTTTCCCTTCTCTTTCCTCTCTTGTACCAAAAACCCCAGGCTGTTGAGTATTGACCTATCCTGGACAATAGTACATTCCCCAAAAGGTCTCTGAGAAAATAACTGCATGCTTTTAGGATGGTGAAAAGTATCAGACACATTATTCATTGGATAGGTTTATTTTGAATAAATAAATATCATCACATACATTTTTACTAATTTTGTTGTTCTTTCCCACAACTGAAACTGCAGCAGGTGGAGATGAGAATTTCTAAATTGGGCCAAGAATACAGTGGTGGTGCTGCTGCTGTCCTTGAAAAGAAACTGCAACTCCAGGGATGGTCTGGGCCGTGGTGGAAATGAAGAGCCTGAGGAGGCAAAAGGGGAGAAGACCAGGATGGGTAGTGCCTAATTCACATCCTTAGATAAGTAAATGTTTAGAATTATTTCCTATAATCATAAATGTGTAAGCAGCTTTGTACTTTACAGTTTTAAAAAACTTTAATATAGTACTTGTCTGTGGAAGCAGAAGTTTTACCTTTTTACTCTGTTTTAAAGCATGTTGGCATCTTCATCTCCAGACAAGAAAAACTGGGCAGATTTAATAGGCTATGCAAAAGATGGTCTTATATTTGCAGGAGAAAAACACAGCATATTTTTGATAGAACTGTGCTTCATGATAATGCAAGCTGCAGCTCAGCCCTGGAGCTGTGAGAGAAATGAATGCATTGAAATTCCCTGTCTAACCAGCTGTTTGTGGATGGAGAATCACCTGGGGTTTGGGGGTTTTCTTGTTTGTTTGTTTGTGGTTTGGGTTTTTTTTAAAATGTATGATTGCAATTAAAATAGTTGTATTTTGTGATTGGAAATTGAACTCCCTCTCCGAGCATGTGGTCCTATATGGTGTGAGGATGAGTGTAACTTTATGTTCAGCTCTGACTGTAAAAGCCTTGACAACTTTCGACTTTCAGTCAGAAAATTCATTGTTGTTTGTCTAATTCTGAACTCTGCCATCCTGAAGGGGCCAGATTTTTATTAAGACTTCAAGGTCTCTTTAACTCTAATAATATTTCTATAGGTATATTTTGTAAAATACTATATCGTAGCAGTTAATTGTTATGCTACATACTTGTATTCTCAGATTACCAACATCTGGTTTCTCTTTGCTCTTCTAGTGGTGACTGGTATTTATGCGCTGGAGTAGACATAGCAGTTGTCTCTCTAGTTCTGAGGGTCTCATTGTTTGTTGCGGTTTTCGCTCAAGTAAAACACGTTCCATCCTACCGTTGGTGTCGTTGTCTCCCCCCGCCCTTTGCCCAGTAATCTCCACTGCTCCATACATGATGGACAAAGGTTGGTTTCTTTGTATTTTGGGGGCAAACAATTCCTAAATGGCCTCTTTTGTGGCATTCAGGATGTTAGAATTCAGTAGTCTTCCTGCTGGGGACAATAAAGTAACGCTGTGTTAAGAAAAAGCTGTATAATCTTCATCACCTCAAGAATGCCAAGGTATTTGCTTGGAGCTGCTTGGGAGATGTTGTGCGCACCAAGATATATTCGTACTTGTAGTGGCCTGTGGAAGTGTGGTAGTGGAGGGGGAGAAAGGAGAAGAGTTAGGAGGATTAAAGTGAAGTTAGAGTAGGTCCAGGTGAGCGTGGAAGACTTGATGATGTTTGTTAAATGTATCAAACTGACAGCCCACAAAAGAGGCATCAGAGCGCATTTGCAAAACTTCAGACTTGATCCCAACTCTAGTTTTGCTGCAGGTATAGTTCGTGCTATGAAGCTTTGTACCCTGTGTTGCAGTATTTTGCTTTTTTAACTTTTGAGTGGTATCTTCAACACTATCAATCTCAATATAATGAAATTCAGGTAAATAGAAAATTAGACATTCTTATTCTTTCACTGAGTCTACCTGTTCTAGCACCAATTGTAAATGAATAATGGTTACTTTTATCAGCCCTGAGTGGAAAAACACAGACATGGTGTTTCTTACAGGTTATAGTGGGGAGGAAGTGTGCTTTAACCTGTAAAGGTGATGGAGAGCTTCTTAGACGGGTGCTTCCTTCGCACTCGCTGAAGAGCTGGTCCCAGTCGGGCCATGAACCCTGCTCAGTGACAGCTGCTCTGAGGGCCAGCAATGGTGTACAGGTGTGTTACTGGGGCCTTACCGGAGCTGCTGAGCCACGCAAATCTTAAATTGTAAGGGAAGAGGATGCATTTGCAAGAGGGATTTTACAAAGCTGATGCTGGAAAATGAGAACGTTCAACAAGTTCAGCGTGATGCTATTTTTCCTCCGTCGCTGACTGGTTTTAGGTGAACTGTACTTGCAAGTTTGGTGCAGGATCTATCTCAACCTGTTTACGTTACAGAGTGGGAAAATGGTTTCAAGTTAAACCGATACTGCCCTATTAAAGCAACGTTTACATGTTTATTAGGGAAGAGCAACATACTAAAAGGAAAACATGCTTTCAACCTTTTGAAACGGTGTTTGAGCCAGGCAAGGCCAATCACCGCGCAACGGGTAACCAATGGCGGTGTAGGCGAGGTTTTAACTTCCTGTGAGGTCAGGTAAGTCCTCCTGCCGAAACCAAAGCAGTGTTGTGATAATCTAGCCATCCACAGCTATAAAATAATTAAGTATTTTATTATTGCAGTTAGTCAAATCCTGAGTGGTGCAGAACTTCAGTAACTTCCCTTATCGCGGAGTTTTAGTATTGTTTATTTAAAACGCATACACCTATTTTCTTGCCCTTTGTTTTGTGGTTAGAAGCCATGAGCACTCTGAGCAATGAGGTGTCTGTTTAGACAATATATGCTGAGGGAGCACCAGAGATGATCAGAAACCTTTGCGTCTTTTAGCCCAAAGGTAAAATCAGGGCTAAAGTTTGTCATCAAAACATACAGAGTAGAAGTTTCAACGAAGAAAAAAGATTTTGATTTAAGAAACAAAATGCCCCCTACCCTAAGTGTTACTGGGTTTTAATCACCTTAATGTTTTCAAGATGAGGCTGATAGTGTTGGGTGGTTGTTTTTGGTTTTTTTTTTTTTTTTTTTTTTTTTTTGGGGGGGGGGGGGTGTCCTGCCTTTAGAAGTTAATTGAGGGTTTTAACTAATGCCTCTGCTCAATTTAACTGGGTGCCTTTCATAAGTGTTTACATCAGTATGAATTTTGCTGTGGTGTGTTTCATTCAGCAGGGCTGATTGCTATCTCTGGCCCATCAGGGAGTCCAATTTCATGTGCACCCACAAACCCATATTCTGATTTTTAACACTCCTTAATCATGGAGATATAGTATAAATCTCATCAGGAATACTAGAAAGCCTGTACTTCAACTAGCAGTGTGTCTTGGTGAATACTAAAATCACAAAACTATGTTTTGACCAAACCCCAGCTTTTTGTACCTGTTTTAGAGACTCTCCGGCAGATGTTCCCTTGAGCTTTGCATTTTTGACCGGAGCAACTCCTGCATCTGCAAGGGACTGGAAAGCGCAGCTGGGAGGCTTTCTGGAGGTGGCTGGTAGCACTGCTTTCCAGAAAGAGCTGGACAGAATATCTGCTAGGTTCTTTGATCTAGGAATTCCCAAAAAGAGCTTTCATAATACAGATAGGTATTGGTTTGAACAGACCTGAGAGGCACCCAAGGACTTTATCTTTCTGAACCATGTGCCTTTTTTGATATTGTGAGATGTTAATGTATGTTCTGCCAGACAGTGGTTTGTTTTTTTTAACACTTTCCGGTAGGAAAAATTAGGAATAATCAGTTTTTTAAACAAAAAAATAATCTACCTACGCACTTTTTACATAACACCGTATTCTTCTCTTACTCTGAATCTTCAGACTTTCAAAAAACTGTATAAATAGTAGAGAAGTTATTACCTGCACCTTTGAATACTGAAGAGGTTTGTCTGCAATGCAACGTGGACTTCAAATACAGCTCTGCAAGGTCATGAAACAAAAAGGCTCTCCGAAGCTACTAGGAAAAGAAAAGGCATTATGGAACCACATTTGGAAAGGAAGCAAATTCAAATACCAGGAAATCACATAAGACTATTCTTAATTTCTTTAAAGCAAAAAAAAAAGTATTGGCCATACCAACACAGATCTTGCATCAACTTTATCCCCACCCCACCACCCCCAATCTTTCTTAGGAGGGAAAATCTAAAATATTCCCTTTTGAGAGAAACTCTTTGCCATTCTCAGTTTCAAGTTTCTTATCGGACATTCCAAATACAAAAGGATTTGTCCTGTGTGTATTGAGAAGAGAGGAGTTGGGGATGAAAATATGCTGGTTTCTGTGTTTCATTGGCTTGTTGAAGGTGGGTCTGTTTCTACATGGATGTTTTAGATGTGCATCATGTTGTGGCAATAAAGATCAGTGTATTGGTGCCCTTTATATGGGGGAATGACTGCTGGATTTATATATTTTTCAATTAAATAGTACATTTTTAGGTCAAGAAATAACCTTTACCTCCTTGTTATTCTTTTAAGTGATTTTTTTTTTTTCTCTGTTATCTTGTGGCCAAAGAATGGTAGTTTTGTCTACTTGTTAGTCTGAGATCTGAGTGTTTTCATTTCTACAAAAGTACTGCAAACATTTAAAAGAAAATGAAGGACTCTGAAAGCACTTGTATTTAGAATATTTTGAAGTCTTGGAAATAACCAATTACAATTTAGATGCAATATCATCTTTAGAAACTTGAAAGACATTTTCTAGCTCACTGCCCACGTCATAAAATAACAAGTTACTGTAATACAGTGTGTATTTGATACTAATAGCAAGTTGATGTATCTTAGAACAGAAAAGAGAAATTATTCTTCCAGTCAAAAGGACAACTTATGAGAATATAAGGCTGCAAATTAAACCTGGTTGTATTATCTCAGTTCTTTGGAAAATGGTAGGGGAAATTCTACTAATCATAAGCAGTCAGCAACCCTATTTTCCTGTCTTACAAAGGAGGAAGGTAGGCAGTGCTATATTTTGAAAATACCACTACTGGACTGACAAAGTAGAATTTTTCAAACTGAATAGTTAATGCTACTCTTTGTCTGACTCACCAAATGTTTGAAAACAGACCTCTGTGCATTATTGTATAGTCAGAACTTCTATGCATACACACCTGTGGTCCTTTCCTTGGGCATCTGTCTATCTGCGTGTGTATACAATTCTTAGAGGCCTGACAATGCATTCGATCTTCTACTTGTTATTAACTGCTGTCTGTGTTACAAGTTTAGAAGCAAGGCAGAATTATGCTCTTAAATAATAGAAAATATAACTTACAAATATTCCACGTATGTTGTTTGGGTTTTTTACTACATTTGTGGAATTAACTTGGTTCTGCCTATACTAATGGTATCATTGTAAGAGAAATAACGAAAGCACTTCAAAACAAGGAAAGTGGGGAGACAAAGAGACTGGAGATTAAACACTTGTCAAGCAATATATGTGACTGTAGAGTGTGTTTTGGAAGTGTAACTATAAATGCCCTTCTAATCATATCGGGGATCAATAAATGGCAGGAAAAGTTTCCAAAGTTAAACCGGATTTGCTGATTTTTGCCCTTTCTGCCAAAGAGGAGAAAAAGGCCGTTACTCCACAGCAATGAGCGATTCTGACATCTAAGAATTTCTGCATACTGCATCCAGTGGTATCTTGCTCTAATCAGTACAAATAATCAAATTGGTATAATAAAAATTCTCCACTGGTATGTGCTCTACCTGGTTTTTTTGCACACAATGCTTGAGAATTTTCAATTAAGGTAAGTGATCTTATTTGTAAAATGTGAATTACTTAATTTTCTTGACTTTGATTAAAATATGCTCCCCCAACCTGTGTTCTCAAGTAGCTGAAAAGAATAAAGGTCAAAGCATGGTCAGTGTGCCTTGCCCAAATAGGACATTAAGAGCATATTGAATCTCTAGTGTATTACTTCTGTTGATTTCAGTTTGTAGAATTATCATTGAAATAAAAGTGATAGAAAGTTTTTCAGGTTCTTTGTGAGGAACGGATGGCAAGCAGGTGATTGCTACAGAACGCAATCTGACAGTGCAAGAGAAACTCAACTGTGCTTTAAAATCCCATTACGTCATTTGTAAGCTGTTTTGCCGCAAACTGAGTGTATTGGTAATGAAAACCCAGAATGTGAAAATGTAGGCTTCCTACAACTTGATTTGACTGCAGCCGTGGGAGAGTGGAAAAAATTGAAGGGAGCTTCAGTAAGAAGGGGAACCATCTACCTCCACCATGTAAAATGTAATGGTGTTTATCTGTATTGAGTACTTTGCTGTGTTGTAGCAGCGCACAAAATCTATGCTACAGCCTTGGAGGCCTAACAAGTTTATCGTTGCCCTTTTGGCCTATTTCTTATCTGGTCAGCACAGCCAAATCTGTACGGGTTTCAGGGAGGTGTTGAGGCTTTTAGTGCTTTACGCAGGTATGTTACCGATTAGCAGTACAGCTCTTCTGTGTGTTATGTGTCCGTAAGTGTATTGAGATATGATGGGAAGAACATACTGCCAGCGTATGGAAGATAGCCAACAAAGAATATGTTTGGTTAATCTCAACTAGCGACTTAGTGCAAATATGTTTACTATTTTGGTGCCAAGTAGTATTTGCCTGATGTTACCTAGGTGACTGAACAGTTTCAATATGCTGCTTAAAGTTATATCAGCTTCTGAAACTGTTACAATGTTCGGGAACTTCCCTGGTTGACTGGCAATTATGGTAGTGAAAACTGTTTGGCAATCAGTGAAGTCATGGAAACTTACTGTACAGGTTAACTCCTGATGTTTGTTTAGCAGATTTCAGTACCTCGTTGAGGTCTCAGTCACTGCCCTGAGGAATTTACAATCAAAGATACATGGAGATAACAAACCCACATTGAGTTTACTTGGCTGAAAATTGTTAGCCAAGCCAAACATGACACATCAAGCATGACAGCTATCATATACCTTGCATTCCACTATTAGTAAGCCAGTGAAAATAATTTGAGTGTTTAAATTAAATATAAGAGAAATTAAATTGGAATTAGGACTGGAGGAATATGGTGGAAAATGAGGTAACTTGCATTGCCTAGTGAAAGCTTTAAAAGAGGTGGATTTTTATGTTCAAAAATCATATGGAAGTTGGAGATAGGATTATTTTATTCTTCAGAGCAAACTGTTTACATAGAAAAGTGGCCCAGAAAGGGCTGAGCTTCAATACCATATATGAAAGTCAGGGTGAGAGAAAGAGGGTTTAATCCTGGAAGATTTTTCAACTATTCCTCAGCATTTTGAAGGTGAAAGAACAGATATGAACTTTTTGTGGGAAATTACCTGACTGCCTTCAGAATAACTTTTTTTTTTTTCTTGAAAGCAATTTGGCTCAAGTGGTTTATTGGGTCAATGACAGCCCAGTCTTGAAGCAGAGTCACCAAGTATGTGAATGACTTGGCAAGCTCAGTGCCAACCTGCTCTGTGCTCAGCTTGCCTTGTTTCAAAATGTGCCACTTCATCAAATTGGTGACAGTACTTCATGGAGCATTTAAGTGCAAGTCCAGCATAGCTGTGTGCTAAAAAAGGCCACTGAATTTTAATCAAACTTAAAGCTGTCCTTTCTTATCTCATCTAACAGTGATAGTGATGTGTTTTATCACTTACAAGAGAATCGCAGTACATAACTATGGTTTTATTGACAAGATATTCAATTTATCTGTATAACACAATTGTTACAGATCCATTGTCAAGGTCACCACAATTCTTGTTCGGTTTTACTGAACAGATTTATCGTGACTTTGTGCAGTTAGGTGGAAAAGATAAACAAAACATGAGAAATAGTTTGTTTCTTTAATTTCAAATTTGAAGATGGATAAGGTAGATTGAGTAAATCCTGATTTGCCTCATTCAACTTCTGTGTGGTCTGGATTCTCACACCTTTTTTACATCACTTATGAGTTTTCTTATTTAATTTTTCTGTATGAACTGTAATCAATTCATGTGCTATGTTCTTGCAAGACTTGGCTGAGTTTATATTACGTTACTGTTTTGTTTCATTTTTATTCTACAGTATTGTATATGTTCTCATTTGTTCAGATGGCAAAAGCTTCATCAGAAAATAAGAGAGAAAACCTTGAATTGGGAAGCAATGATCTTCCCAGTCCCAAGACCTTGTAAAAAGAATTTTGGATTAAAAAACCCAGAAGACTGGTGTTATTGGGACCTTTGAAGACATGAACTTAAAAGCGCAAAAGGAAACCACTCAGACTGGTATGTAGAAGGAAAAACCATCAGAACAGTTAAAAGTAGGCATTGTAGCAAAATTAAGAGGAGGAAGGCTTAGAAAGCCTTTTCTGAAAAAAGCAGCTGTGGTGTATGGGAGGGGAAGGTGAGGATAAGAGGCATGTTAGAACTGTCAGAAAGGCAGACATGTTTATCGACAAGTTGTAGGAACCAGAAAGGGTTTAAAAATAGTAACAAAAAAAGCCAAAGTCATGAGATTTTACGAGTAGCACTTGTTTAGAATATGAAAATACTCTGTTTTGAACAGGATTTTACTTTGGTTAATTATTGTGTAGATTACTAATTCAAAGTAACTCAAACCTTCCTATATTGTAGTTTCTTTTTGACATGCTTTCTAAGGTGAAATTTTCTATGCAGAAAGACTACATAAACAGTTCTCCTCCTGTCTGGATTAGTCTTTGGCAGGCTATAAAGAACGCTGAACATAAATGATTATTGAGTGATCCAGAGCACGAGAGGGTATGCGTATGGTCTTTGCACAGAACAGGACATCAGACTCGGTGGAAGTTATTTCTTAGACTAAAGTAAAATTAATCTGCTTTTGACTGTGAGAGGGAAGAGGGCTGATTACTAGTAATTAGGTTTATCCTCTGAGAACTGTATTTGTGACTATTGAGTGCAATAATGCAGATGAGCCATCCTGTCTGGTAATCACACTTTGTGTTAAGTTCAGTAGCAAATTTTTGACATTTCATTTATTAAAGGGAGGTATGAGAAGTAGGGAAAAGTATCTTTTTGTAGTTAAGAGTAAGAAGTTATTTCTTCTCTGTCTTATCCTTCCCAACTCTATGTCCAATAAAAATAGAATGAGGTTGTCTTGGCTTATTTTGTTCTTGTTATTTCAAATTAGAATAACACTTCCAAGGGGTCTGTGCATTGCAGTGTAAGCAAGCTCAGGAGTACGTTTTAATTCAGATGACCTTCCCAGTTTGTGTATTGATGGACCTGTGCGTTATTCTCCTATTCAGTTTCCTAGTGGCAAAAGCTAGGGGGGAGGAACAAGAAAGGGAAATGTCACTTGAAAGAAAAAAAAAAAACACCAAACAACAAACCAAAAAACTCCGCAGGACTGGGAGGCTGTTTTAGAGTAGAGGCCGTAGACCACGTAATCGATTTGCTATAGAGCTGGGTGGGAGTTGTGGCTGTATTACCTGTGATCTGGATACAAACTTTGTACTGATGGCAGTCACAGCAGGATATTTCTAACCTGAAGCAAGTAGTCCGTTAAGAGATTGTGCTACTGCTTGGTACTTCTACTGTCCCCAAAATCCTTAGCAAATAGGTATTTAACTAATAGGTTTAAGGAATAGCACTTTTAATTTCGCATGTTTCTAGTAAGGTAGTTCTGGAGTTGTAAAGACTCACATGTGGAGCCCTGACAATCCTGACTTGCTTTTACTATAACCACCGGCCACATGTGATAGTGGTAGGCTCATACCAACATCCTTTAGGGGAGAGATTACCAGGTATGCACACATTTACAATAGGTTCCTCAAGATTCTGGAGAAATCTGAATGATGAAAATGGTCCCTAGGGTCCAGAGCGCGTTTTGCTCCCCCCCCCCCCCCCCCCCCCGGCCAAC
>NW_009607692.1:12750-25130 GCF_000690535.1 Cariama cristata
AGGAAGCTCCTGGTCAATGTTGCCCTGCCCGCAAGTGAGTGATTTCCTTCTCTATTTCCTTAGGACTTCGTAGGGCTCTGGTACCTTCTAATTTGATCTAAATCACTCTAGCAGCAATGTATTGTTGAGAGCTATCAAGTGCCTTGTCCAGTTACTAATCCTTTAACAAAAATATTTCAGATTTCTGATTTTATATTTCCATTGTCCCCTACATCCTGGGATTATACTGTGCTCGCTGGCAATATGCTGTTTGAGATGAATCAGATGTGTGTTATGGCACTAGTAATATGGACTGGAGTATCTCACTGGAGTCCCCATAATCATAATAATAATGAGTATGAGTCAGCGCAGGAGTGGCTAAGAGTAACTCAGAGTTTCGGGGAGCCAAGAGATGATTCATCCTTTGAAATAAAGAGAAGCTGCTAATAAACATTAATAGACATTTTCAGTTTTGTTTGCGGCATACCAGCACTTGCTGTAAATACTGGGGAAGCAACACGAGGAACTGAGAATATCACACTAACAGCAGTTTTGTAAACAATGACTTAGCAGATGTGCATTGAGTTGTCACTGCTGTGGATATCGGCACTCTCTAGTGCCAGGATACAGCAAAAAACTTTACTGGTTTTGCTACTGCAGGAGCTGACTTTTTTTCCAGTCCTTAGTGCTGCTGTTTTACACTTGAGATTTGCTGGGCGTTTCCTTGAATTACTGTATGTTTAGTGAATTTTTGTCAACAAGAAGTATGTTTAATTTATAGCATTTAAAGTGGCAAATGACTGGGATAACAGGAAGGCCCATCTGAAGTAGATACACTGGACAGGAGAATGAATTTGCTCTCCACAGAGTAGGTGCGTTTGCTCCTCCAGCTTACAGTAGTTTCTGCATATCTGCCAAATCATTTTAAGTGGGACCTCGGGCTCCTCTGCCTTCACAGTTCAATGCCGAACTGAACCTGGCTGTTGTCCCATGTGCTTCCAGCTGATGGAGAACTCCTCTTGCTTCAGATGAACAGCAGCATGACACTTACCTTCCTCAACTGTAAGACAACATCTTGGACGCCCTTGCTGGTGTGTTCACTTGTAAGAGAGCTTTTATGCTTTCTGGTCACTGCCGATGTTTGGGTGGGTTTTATCTCGTCAAAAGAAAGAGAGAGGTCAGAGCCAGACTCAGGAGTATCATGACACACTCAAATTGGTACCTAGCGTCATACAGAGCTTTCTGCTGTCAGGGATTTTGTTCCTCCCTACCCATTGCTCAAAGTGGAAGCTACCCTGCTGTGTCACAAACCGTCATCATTTCCCAGTATATTTAATGCACGCACACATACAACTGCTGCTAATATTGTCTATCAGATCATGGTGGCAACTGCTCTTCCTTTGTCCAGCCAAAATAGATACCTTGTGTAAACTAATAAGTAACGTTTCTTTTAGAAGCAGAAACAAGAAAGCAAGCCCCAAGGATACTTTTACTGGCCATGTTTGTTTGTGTCGTTGATTTTTTTTTTTCAAAAAAATTATTTATTCATTTTTTCCAGTATCAGGTGTTTAAGTGGGCCAAGACCTACTTTACAAACATTTCCAGAAAAAAAGCTACGACAGGCATTCTTCTTAACATCCATACACTCCTCTCATCTGGGTCACTGTAAAATTAATGTTTTCAATACACGCTCTTAAGCTGTGCTTTTTTTTTTATTGAGAAGAAAAAAATGCTGTAACTTTCATTGCAATTCATCTTCTGCATTATTGGTTCTCACTGACCTTGTACCTGCTTTAAGGTCACCATTCACACAAACGACCATCCAATATTTTTCTCAGCTTTCCTAATTGTCTTTTTTGAACAGAATTCTCCTGTACCATGGGGAAAACACCTTTGTATCTGGGAACTCAGAAGTACGTTTGCAATTTGTCATCTCTGTCAGTGCTCGGATATCTCAAATTCAATGTGCGCGGTGTTAAATTTTCACTAAATTCCTCCTCTCCAAAAAATAGTTGCATAAAACCTTGAGAGCGCTGTTTGGTTTGTGTCTGTATATGTCTGCTTTCACAGGAAAGACTAAATTAAAAAAAGAAGACTGTAAATACATACCTGCCTCTAGCATTTGATAATGTTTTACTTTCCTTAAGTGGAAAATGTTGAGCAGTTGGAGATTTCAGAGGGACTACCTCCACCCCTCCTTGTTGAATTTTTTTTCTCTTTTCATGGTTTGTAACAACCTGGTTTATAAATTGGGCCAGGCTGACTCTGATTGCATATTTCACCTATGTCTTGTTAAAGTATTTTGTTTGTTCTGATTACTTTTGTGTGTGTGCACATGTCAGTGTACTGGGTTTGGCTGGGATAGAGTTAATTTTCTTCATAGTACCTTGTACGGTGCTCTGTTTTGGATTTGTGACCAAAACAGTGTTGATAACATAGGGACGTTTTAGCTGTTGCTGAGCAGTGCTTAGACACCATGAAGACCTTTTCTGCCTTTCACCCCACCCCACTAGTGAGGAGGCTGGGGGGGGAGCACAAGGAGTTGGGAGGGGACACAGCCGGGACAGCTGACCCCAATGACCCAAGGGATATTTCATACCATATGATGTTTGTGCTCAGCAATAAAAGCTGGGGGAAGGAGGAGGAAGGCACGACATTTGGAGTGACAACGTTCGTCTTCTCCAGTCACCGTTCCATGTGATGAAGCCCTGCTTTCCTGGAGATGGCTGAACACTAGGCTGCCCGTGGGAAGTGGGGAATGAATTCCTTGCTTTGCTTTGCTTGTGCATGCAGCTTTTGGTTTACCTACTAAACTGTCTTTATCTCAACCCAGGAGTTTTCACACTTCTACCTTTGCGCTTCTCTTCCCCCATCCCTCTTGGGGGGAGTGAGTGAGTGAGCGAGCGGCTCGGTGGGGCTTCGCTGCCTGCAGGGCTTAACCCATGACAGTAAGTTGTCTTGCTCCAAACTTTTCTTGTCCGCTCTCTCCTAATGAACTCGGGAGTACTGTGCTGCATGCAAAGTGTTTATTGATCTGTCCTTCTTACCTCTTCGAAAGTGGATAATCCTTGGCTTTAAGTGAATAACCTGCTCGTACGGAAAATGTTTAGATGACAATGTATGGGTAGCTACCATGTAAGATAGCACAATGTAATTACCTAAGAGAGAGATGGAACTAAGAGCGCATAAATATTATTTTGTTTAAAATAAATGTGAAACATTAAAATTAATTGCTTCATTGATCACAAAAGTAATGTCTTTTAATGCATTTGTGTTGCAGATTTTGTTAAATCAATCAGGCACCTGACTAGTTACATGCCATCTAGCAACTCTTCTGAAAAGAGTTGTATTATTGTAATAATGTGTAATCTTAGTGAATTTCTATCCACCACAGGCACCAGGGATCTTTCTAGCTTGGCAGCTGTATTACTTTGTACAAATACTTTGGTTTTTTCCCTCGCACTGCCCATCTGTTACATGATACTTCTACGGCTTTCAAGCAGATTAACTTTTCCTTTCCTATCAGATTTGAGTACACACACGTAATGTTTGTCTCTTTTCCAGGTAGAACTGGTAAGCATTATATAAATCAGATACTTCCCCAAACTGAATGTTACTCAAGAAAACTCTACAAGTTTTCCCAAGTTGAGACACCTTTCTCCATACCTTCTTACAAAAGTTGTGTCAACTCTATTTAATTAGCATTGACGTGATATCAACTGACGGTTGTACAGGCTGTTCAGATACCTTTGTGTTGCAATGTGGTGTTCCTTTTCCTTGTGGGATGACTAGGTTGCTCTGTAGTACTGGCCTCCATCATAACACATTAAAATTTAACCCATTCATGTTCTGGAAATAATGGGGTTTGCCAGGTACCACTACTGCATAGTGGTAGAAACCTTCCTTTGTGGAAAGGTTGCAGTTTGAATAATTTCACAGGAAAAATTGTAACCATTTTAGGATTCCTGGGTAAATATTTCTTAGACAATAGTTAGCACATCTATATATACAACTGGGTACACCTTGTTGAACATGGAGTGAGAAGAGAGGGGAAAGAAAACACAAAAGAGACTTGAGAATGCAGTTGTCTTTATGCTGAAGATATTTCAAGTTCTTAGTAAGGTAGAGAAATCATTGAAAAATTACGAGACAATTTACTATTGAGCCAAGTATCCTAAAAAGCACTGAGGTCTCAAGCAGATGGAGTCTATTTTGTTTTTCTTCTACTCTAAACTGTTGATTAATTCATTCCAATTAAATGTATGTTTCAGAGTGGGAACATTCCTGTGGCCTTGCGAAAGCCAGCCAAACTCAAGGTGATTCATAGTAAGACTCTCCTTTGTGGGGATCCTGAATTAATCAAAATATTTATGGAGAAAATAATGCAGATATCCAACATCCGAAAAGACTGAACAGTTTTGTTCAAATTCCTTTTATACTATCTGCTATTTTTATTCATCTAATTCTGCATGCACACTGTACATAAAATGATATTGCTATACGAAAAGGATGTAAACATTAAACTTCCCCTCTTTTTGTTGTGTAATAAGTCTTCACATTGTTTTTAGTTTGGAAAAATAAAGTAGATTAGTCAGTTACTAATTATTTATTAAACAGAACAATTGACAGTGTAAGTTATTTTGGAAGTTTGCATCTCTGTTCTGGCTCCCAGTGTATCTCATACTGTGAGCTGTCTCCCTTTACTTCAAGAGTGCTTGATGGCCTCTGTTTGCTGTCCCTCTTCTTTCATATTCAGCTGCGACATGGCCTTCATCTCTGTCCTGATGTTGATTATTAGTTCAGAAAAGTGGCAGAAAAAACCCAAGGAAAAAAAGGCAAGAATCAACTTGTAGTTGCTTATGTTTTTGCATGTACAGATACAGAGAATAAGAATTATTTAGTATAATCCACTGAGCTACAAGCCAATACAACAGGATAAAATCTGTAAAATAAAATTAAGATTTGAATATGTGAAAGCTTCTTAAGAGTGAAATCTATGAAGAAAGGGACATTTGATAGAAGTTGTGGAAATCCCAACATGGTCGATTTTTATAGAGCAAACTACAGCAAATCCTGTCTGTAAAAAGCAGCCTGTATTGAGATATGCCAGATGTTCTAATCCAGCAGGTCTGTCTAGGTTTGGGGTTTTTTTTTGAATAGCATAGAAGGACTGGATGCCAAAGACAAAGATAACTTTGAAATCCTATACTAGTATTCTGATTATCTGATGTGATAATACCCAGCAACAAAAGGAACATAAGCTGGTATTAAGTTGAACTGCAAAATGAAAACTCACTCCAAAGTTTCATCTAAATCTTTCTACTAGATCACTTATTTCCCACTCAATACAAGAAGACATTTTCATTGTAGCTTTTCATTACCTTCTTTGAAAACTATGACTTTTTCACAAGAAATTGGATTTATGTGACCTCAGATGCCAGAGAATAACATTTTTGAAGCTTTTGATGGTGAAAGTTAAATGAGTTTACAAAGGATGATGATATTATAAAGCGGATTTAAACTTGTTTTATGCTGAATTTTCTTTGCAGTTTGCCCAGTGGGAATATTCGACACTCACATTGAAAAAGCTCGTTTCAGTTTTGTTTTTCAATTCACATTTGTAATTACTTTGAAGAAGACATGACTTCTTTGAGGTAAACAGAGTACCAGAGCTGTGGAAAAAAATGAAATAATTCTTTTGATTGGCTTCACAGCATACCTTCTTAGGGGCATTTTAGGAAGGTCGGAATGACTTTTCCAGATTATGTTGTCTGATGCTGAGAAGCAGTACTAGGTTCACTAAAGGCCTGTAGATAGTCACTGATAAAATAGAGAATATAAGGGAAACTACTTTGACATTGCTAGTACACTTCTGTAGAAAGTTGCATAATAATTGATTCTGAATTTTAATGATGGCCAAATGCACTACATAATTTGAACTTCATTGATACGTCTTGAGGGTGGTTGTAGAGTAGAAACTTTGTACAAATTGTTTCTGTTTGCTGCTATTGGCAATCCTGCACTAGAAGTGCATGTGTCTCAGCTGGGAAAAAGAACAGTCTTCTATCATTAGTCAAGAGAATTGAGCAAGAGATGGGATCTTGTGCAGTGATGCAGAAATGAGATGTTTTTTGGAAATACACTGGAAGGTCAAGAATTTTTATGTAACTTCAAAGCCAAAGGACTAAAGAACAGGCACTGATTTGTAGAGGTAGCAAGAATATTTGTGTTTTTTATAGTTATTTTGAGGATAGATATCTTCTAGGCATAAATCAGTTTCAGACGGTGGGAACAGCTTTCCATGTTGATAGGGATGTCTTGTTACTGTTGCCTGCTTTCTTCTGACAGTGATAGTGGCTGCTATCAGAGACAGAATATGGAGGCTTGACAGTTCCTGCGTTCTCTCCAATACATTCACTGTTTACATAAAAGAGAGGGAAATACTTTTACTCTACATTGCTTTTAGTTTTAGTGGAGAAAACAGATCCAAAAAGACTAAATGAAAAGTCTGTGTGCCAGAGAAGTACTTCATAAAACACGCAGAAGAAACTGCATGCATTTCAGACATGTAACTTTTTTACTAATTTTTCTTTCCTCGCCCTGTAGGCGGAAGGAACAGAAAAGACTGTGCTGTCCCATTTTTTGGGCTTGCATAACAATTTTGATCCTGTTTTCCTGTTAAAACAAACAAACACCGTAAACCAGCTACTGAATGTTCCCACTTATGTCATCTGCCCAACTAGTCGATTCTGGGGTTCAGGATCTGCCCTGTTTACAGTGACTGAAGTCGATAGATTTTCCTAGTTTATTGGATGTGTTTCTAGCGGTGTAAATTAATTCTACTGCATCACAATCTTTTTTTTTTTTTTTTCTGTGGAAGTGTTCTAGGGAAAAGAACAAGATTAGAGTAGTGACTTTACAAAGTGTTTCCAAAAAGCCCAGCGAACAAAAGGAAGCCAAGGTTGGGACAGATAAGGAATGTCATTAGGAACATAGCTCAGGGCTGTTGTGACTTGTGGCCTTAAAAGCAGGAATTTTTTTTCTCCTGGATCCTTTTTAAATATAGGAACAAAATAAAAGTCTGGTGATCATCGGTATGGTGTGTAGGAGATACTGAAAGGTCATATAAATGTCTGGGCAATAGGATGGAATTATCCCCATATTTAGGCACAACAAGAGCTTTTGAAGAGATGAAGGATTTTTGTTTGCACGTATATGAACTCCTAACTCCTAATTTTTTTTTAGGATGTTACCACTAATACACCAGCATCTGAGACAGAATTATGTAACTTCTTAACAACACTTCCTTTCTTAACAATCAAATAATGTGGTAGAATGTCCCGGTTCTTGTGCTCTGAACAGTATGTTCACAGAATTGCTTAGAAAAACTCTTCGCTTCTGTTTCCATTATGTTAGCTACAAGAAGCACATGCAGAAGCTTTAGGCGTTTTAATAATTAACTGGAGAACTGTCTAGATGGATTAAAAACCCCAGACAAACACCGTGTATGTAAAACAAATTAACCCTGCTGAGATAATAAATCAAAACAATTTAATCTCCAGAACTTTACCACCTTCTTTAGTACAGATCAAATAGTGTATATGTTTATGTCCTCATGTTTTATTTTCTATGATTAATAGGTAATTTTCAGCTTTTATTTACAGTTCAAATGACAGTACTTTCGCTGCTTTCTCAGGAGACTTTATTAACATTTATGTTAATTGTATGTGTATATTATACACATACTTTTTAATCCCTCTATAACTATATTCTTTATAAGGACTTTTTTTTTTGGTGCTAAAGTTCAACTAAGTATCTTGCTATCAGGTTTTTGAATCAAATCAACTGTGTGTTTTTCATGTCGTATTTCACAGTTAATGCTTGCAAATTCAAACTGGTATCATGTTCAGCAAAAAAAAATATAGTTCATTGCTTATCTGGCAATCTCATTTTCCAGTTGCGTATTTTCTGCAGTTTACTGATTATTTTTTTTCTGAATCTTTTGAAAAATGAAATTTTATCTGTAAATGTAATTCTTCCTCAAATATTTGTTTGTATTAAACCCTGAGGGCAAAGCAATTGCTTTTATTTTAGATTCAGACAAGCATCTTCTGGAACAAACAGAAATGAAGTTTTGGTGAGATAAACAGAGTTTGCACATTACAGGAACTCTTCCTTTAGAATTCAGTCTGCAAATCAAAGTTCTGAAATTACCACATTTGGAGTGAAATAATCTTCTGTGGTAGCTGGGAATGGGGTTGGCGTTGGTGGTAATCTTGCAGGTTGTTTCATTTCTCGGTGTTTCCCAGAGAAATTGTTGGTTTGCTTTCTTCTGCTAATTAAATGCTTGCTAGATGCAAAGCACAGCACTGATTTGTATAAAAAGGACAGGTTAAGTGGTTAAAGAGCTGCCCAGAGCTTTGTTTTAATGCCATATAGTCATCAAGAGCCCATATGAATTTTGCCATACAAAATACTATCTCCGTTAAAGAAAATTGTAAAAGCCCATAGACTTCTTGAAGGTAGGATTTAATCTTTAATGTCTCCCTGTTTCAGGTTGTCCCCTGTAGATTGTATTTATTCCTTACTGCACAACCAAACATACACAATAAAGAATATGCTTCATTAATGTGAGAAGGGAAACTGTAGTAAAACATAAGATAGCAGTGCAGAATGTGATTGCAGGACTGGGCTTTCTATACTTTATTTCATTTTACTTACTTAAACTTCTATCTGTCTGGATCCCCAGCAGGATTATGGACACTGCAGAGAAAAATTATGAAGTAATCGGCGTTCCAGGAATCATACAGTGGACTCTGGAGGAAAGCACGCAAGCAAATTAAGTAATGCAAATTTCATTTCATTAGTGGTTAGAAATTATGTTGATCAGAATATAAACAAAATCTGACAGTTGACATTTTTTTTGTCAAGGGAAACAAAATGTTTAATTTTAAGTTGAAGAATTTAAATTAAAAAAAACCACTTAGATGTTGAAAGGAAAAGTTTTAAAACTTACATTTGTAACATCTCATTTCAGTAATTTTTTTTCATAGTTTATAAATATTTTTCCAAAGAAAAAAGCTGACACAATTCATGCACATTTTCCAAGCATTTCAGTGACAGCATACCAACACTTTACCCCTATCAAGGTCTGTGAGGAAAATTTAATTCAGGTCTCGATGTTAAGAGGAGATAAGGTAGTTTACAACACAGCCTTAAGTCAAGATTGACTACTCCTAGCTATAACAGTATAAATTTAAAGTTAATATATCCAAGGTATTGTGGAAGTGGCGGGGAGTCTTCTAAAAACTAGCCTGAGATGCTACCTTTTGGGAAACTTGCCACAGGACTGTAAAATCATCACTGCAAGTTTCATCGTAATTCTTGTGAAAAGGCTTGATTTTCCCTCTAGGCTGCTTTTCCTAGAAGAGGCTCATCTACATAACTCATATTCAGCAAAAGTCATATTTCTGAGAGAGAGATTCTTGGTAAGTGTTTTGAGAGAGAAAGATTTTTGGTTTTGCTGTGGTATTAGTCGTGTAACCACTTAGGAGCTATGTCAAAACAAGAGCTGAGCGAGAGCTGAAAACAGAAAACATTGTGCAGTGTTTCTATTGTATCTCTTTGTGTTATTTGGAATTTTATTTATTATGACCTTCGTTATTCAGTCTTGGTTTACTAGTTTGATTTTTAAATCCCTTTGCCAATCCTAGCCAGAAGCTGCTGGGTACTGTTAACTTTTGAAAGTTCCTCTTCTTCAGTATGGGTGGTTTGAGAGAGGTTTAGGATCAAGGTCAGTGGTTTGGTAGAGCCAAGGGCAGAGTAAGAGGCTCCAACAAGCTGCTGGATGAAAGAAGCACTGAAGTGTCATCTAGCAAAGAACGGGAGGAGAAGGAATGAGGTTCAGAATAACCTGTCCCTGTAAACACAAGCCATTTCTCATGTTCTTATTCTGTCTTTTGCAGAGAAGAGTTTGTTGGGAGAAGACAGAGAAAGGGTAGTCTGTGTACCAACCACTTAGTACCTCAGCTGTGTTCTGTTTCCCACCCCCTGCCCGAAGGCCATGTCTACAAACCTTATTGTAACAGGAGGTCAGGTCTTTCTTACAACGAATGTCACTTTTCTAAGCACACATTTTTACTTCAATTAGGGCTACTGATTTTACACTGTACTATTTCTGCTGAGAATAAATTTCACATGGAAATGTCCCAGGGAGTAGGAATTTCACAGTGTTTTTCTCCATCTTCTCTTGATATTTTGTTTGTAGACCTTTCATGTTCTTCTGTAGCATTAGCTGGTGCAAGGTCTCTAGTGAGAGAGAGGACATTCATATTTATTAAAAAATGGTTTCATAGCATACCAGAAATCACAAATTGTTTGGAAGCCAAGGATACGTGGAATCCTATGATTCAAATAATACAAGCAGAGAAACGAAAGAATTTTTTGTAACAAACTAGAGGCAGACAGCTAAAAGGCAGAGGAAAAAACCTGAAGCCAAAAGAGAAAAAACTATAAATGTACAATTCCCCAAAAATTTCAGCAGCTCTACATTGGCAAGTGCCCTCTGTGGTTTGGAAATTAAATATTATTAAAGGTTAATAATTAAAGTAGGCTTTCCTCCTTAGGCCAAGTGTAAGAAAGAAAAGCAGAACATGCAAGCCTGGTCACGTCCTTATACACCTCTTCCTGCATAGTCAGGATGTGGGCTTGCTAGTCATCCTCCTGCCTCCATGATGCCGTACCAGTGCTGATGCCGGTGCTCCCTAGTGGCATGAACTAGCTCAGCCTTCTGAGAGTTGAGTCACACATATTGTGACGAACAAAAGACCGTGGAGAAGCTCTTGGATTACTTGTGCCACTTTATCAGCAGCTGGCTTGGTTACAGGAACAGCTCATCGAGAAAGCCTGTAACATGACCAAACGGGATAAATATCCGGCAGTGAAGGAACAGGGGCAATGTGGGTTATAGCCAGGTTCTTGATTCCACTTTCTTTTCCCTTTTAACCTGTCATGCTAAATTTCAGCACTATCTATGTGTTTAACCATGACCTCCAAAGCTGTAGCTTTTCAATAAGCTTACTTGTGTTACTCTCGTTTTACGTAAGAAACAGAAGGTCGCATGCATTTGTTCCTTTTTTTTTTTTTCATGGAGCCTGTGTAGCACAAGTGATTATATGTAAGTTGGGAGGGGGGGGACACACAACCCCAAAACCCAACAAACCAGCAAGCACACACAAGAAGCTATCCTAAAGTATGTTTATTTTTTCAAAAACTTACGAATTACAGCATCTGTGGTACACGTCACATGCTTGTTACTACATATTGCCACATACGATAGCAGAAACATTGCAATTCAGCCTTTTTCTGGAGCTTCATCTGTAATAACGCAATGTGACCTTCAAAAACCTGCCTGGCTACTTGAAGTGTTTACAAGAGAGTAAGGAAGGTATGGTGTGCTCTATTATGTAGGTGTTTTTACATATTAATAGAAAGAAGTGATCTTTCAACTCTACCCCCATCAGTTTCTTTCCTTCTAAAATGTATGTTGAAGCCTAATCAGTTTGCAATGTAGTAGGATAAATGTATGACAACTAGTGTTGGTGAGAAAATAGAAATCGTATTTGAATAGCAGTTACTAGTTAAAAAATAAAATTGCTACCCCTGCACAATAAGGCAGTCGCAGCACTTAGTTATACAGGGTCAAAGTGAATTTCAGTTGCAAACAGGTAATGGATTTTTGAGAATAAACAATATGAGCTCAGGCTAGTAACGCTGGAAATACTTTCTATGATGTAACAGCATGTGTTATCTTTGAAATAGAAGTGTTTTGCCCTGAGCTGTCTACCTGCTAAGGAAAATAATGTAACTGCATCTAATACTCCTAGTCTCACATAGACCAAACAAATTCAGGATTGGGTTTATCACTGACAATAAAATTTTCATATGAAGCATTTTTATCTTTTGGATAAAATGAAACCTCTACTTTTCTGCTAAAAATATTTGCTAAAAAAAATTAAAAGTCTTTTGAACATGATGCTAGCGCAGCCAACAATATTTTATGAGAAATAAGAGATTACAGGGGAATTAGAAGTATGAGAATATTTTAGTAATGAAGAATGTGGTCTTTTTATGTGAGGAAGCCTGCCTTAGTAAAGTAATCCCATTTAATTTGCCTTCCATCTTGAAAATCGTCTGCTTTTGCAAAGCCGAAAAATATCCTATCTCAGTAAATGCTGCAGCAGGGGCCTGTGAGAGTCAGTTCCCTCCTTGGCCTTTCAGTCCATTTTGCCAGCTTGCTTTCCAAGCTCACAGCCATGTTTTTGCCATGACTCGCAAACTGTAGAATTAGGACCAGCCGAGGTTGCATACTTGCTGCATCCTCCAGATCAGCTGATCAATTC
>NW_009607692.1:25161-33385 GCF_000690535.1 Cariama cristata
GGGCTAAGAAATTGGGAGTCCAGTAATGTCCCCAGACCTCCTCCTGGGCAGGGCTGACGTTGGAGGGATATACAGGCATTCAGATTATTCTACTCCATTCCAGTCTGTCAAGTCTGGAGTTTCCTTCATGTAGCAGCATATCGCTGCCTAGGAAGCCCTTTGAAATGTTAGATACTTTCTCTTCACAGCTGATTCCAGGCCAGTTTAAGGGAAAAAGAACAACCACCAACCTTCTTCTCTCAGGCTGAATTAGATGTGTTTTTTCAGTCCATCAAAGGTAACTCGGAAACAATGAAGGCATTGTGCATGGTGTTCCTCTTGCTGCTAGAAGCACTGTTTTTTTCTGCCATAAATAGAAGTTTCCCTTCCTTCAGCATCATGTGCACAAGGAAGCAGGACCTCTGCGGTATTAAGCAGTGGCCAGCCTTACATCTGGTTTCAGGTTTTTGTGATGGTGGTTGTTTTTTTTTTTTTCCTGTTACCCTACAGTTGGCACTTGTTATCAGTTACTTGGTACAAGAGAAAATCCTGCAGCCTGTTGTTCTGTGTATAATTTCTAAACCTCTGGATCTGGCATGGGAAGTAGAACTTTGCAACCAAACTCAGTGATTGCAAGAGAAACCAAGAACTCTGCCTCCAAAAAGGCATTTTTGCCTTTCTCTTCCTTCTGACCCAAAGCCTAGAACTTACTTTCTTTTCAGAAGGAAATTTCTAGCCATGGAGGGAAGCACTCCGATTCTCTGTCAGCTAAGGTCATCTCAAGTTCTACAGATTCACTTCCTTAATGACTGCCTTTACTTCACCTTCTCATCCTTGACCATCAGACACTCTACCTCAAAGTGTAAAAATGTGAAGTTGTAGGTGTGGAAAGGTCAAATATGAAAAATAATAATGTAACTTCATGTCAGCCTGGCACTAGCAGAATGTGAAATTAAAAACAATGCTCTACTATGTAAGGAAGGACTGATTGCATGTAGAGAGGCCTCAGTCCTCAACTATCAAATGTTCTATCTGACTCTAACCCACATCATTTAGAACAGGAAACCCAGAAGAATCTGTTTCCTCCCGATCATGTTGATGTAATGGTATACAAGGTAATTAATATTCTGGATCTCAACCTGGCCCACTGGAATCCTCAAAGGCAAAATGAGACAAGAAAGCAAACAAAACATTTCCTTTCTTTTCCAGAGAAAGATAAATAGGAACAGCTAAGCAAGTTCTGACAAGCTTTAAAATCTGATATGAAATTGGATTGTATTATACCACCTAAAGAGGACGCCGGAGTCATCAAATTGATAAGAGTTGGTTGTTCCACTAAATAAACCTCTGTTTTAGGAGGAAGAAACTAACAGCAACTAGAAACTCTTTTAATCCAGAACTGAAATGCTGTCTATGAGACTAAAAGCTGATGGTTTAAAAACCCTAACCATTTGCTGGACGTTAGAGGAAGCAAGAATCTCTCAAAACATTTTTTGTTTTTTTGTTGTTCTTGAGCCACTTAGTTAGGAAACAACTCCCCGAAGTCTTGCAACCTGCAGGAAAATAGTGGAACACATCTCTGAGTGGTGGAGGCCAATTATTTCAGTATGGCATCCGACTTTAGCTTAAAAAGCAAACGAATGTGCTTGAAGTTTACTATCCTTTCCCCTGTGCTTCCCCTGATTCGATTAAGTAGATGGAGAGAGAGTGCAAGACAGACAGAATGTGTGCTCTTTCTCTATGCATAGAGGTGGCTGTTGGTACGCAGCAGGCTAAAGTCGATGGTACTTGTGATGAATTGATTGAGTTTGCTCTTTTGGTATGTCTACCAAGTTCTGCTGTTAGAGAAGACGTGGTATCCTGGTAGATTTTAAAGCTGTTCTTTTAATCAAAAGCCTGATGTATGGCAAGAGGTTTGCTTTTTACCAGCTTTGAGTTTTTCCTCTTTCTTTGGCCACCAAGTAAGAGGGTGGTGCAGGATGTAAAAAAAAAATAAAAAAATACAGTGATCTACACTGGATCTAATGAGTACAGTTTTAAAACTAATTTTGTACAAATTTATCACTTCATTTCATTTCATTTTTTTTGACATGTGAGTTATGTATCCAACAACAGATATGCAAAACCTTCAAATGCTGCCAAAAACTACAAGTTATACAAGTGGGCATGTCACGGGCTGACTTAGTGACTCAAGTCTTGGCAGCTGCCCTATAAACAAAGCTACTGAATTGGTTTGAATCTGTCTAATCACAGAACTTCTTATGCAGCTCACTTTCTAAGATCAGCTTTAAAGAATTACTAGAGAGTGAAAATTTGATCAAAATGCATGAATTACTAATGAGTTGAAAAATTAGAGCAGGCTTTAGAAATCCAATTATAATAATTGTTTTTCAGTCTCTGAGTTTTAATCAGACATGAATACATGCTAAATCTAAAGCAAAGATTTGCAAATCAAAATGCATTCTCTTTTTGTATTACTGTAATTTGCATTTTTGCTTTGGGACTCGGAGTCCAGCTCCTGTACCAAACACCACTGGCAGAACTGCTGGTTACCTACAAAAACTGATTTTGAATATCAGGCAAATATTGGGGATCCAGCAGTGTAAGTTGCTTTGTGGATGATTAGAGGCCTGTTTATCTGTTCTGAGTGTTTTAAATATACAAAAAATCACAGCATGCAAGGGGAAAAAAAAAAAGTACAAGAAACGATTGGAAACCAGTAACTATGATTCTGCAGGTCAGATATTTCGTCAAAGTTGTAATATTACAGAGGTAGCCGAGGTCCAAGAGAGGGTAGTCATGCTGCTTATTAAATCTTATTTGCCAGCTTATAAAAGTGTACGATGTATTTATACTCCAGAGTTGGATAGCAATGAATGCTAAGTATTAATACTTGTTGAGGATACCTTTGCTGGCATAAAATTGCCTGCTTAATTGATAGCAAGCCCCCTTAAGCAAATCCCTATAAATACTGAAAATTTAGAATGATTACTCTACTATAAAGCTGTGATGGTAAAGTCTCATTTTATGACAGCTTTCTTTCTCTCTTCATTTCTTCTAGAATGTTGTTTGTTGACTTCTGGAACTGGGGACTCTGTCACCTCTCCCTGGCGAGGAGGGAAACAGTCTTTGTCCTCAATTTGATTTGACGTTGACATTTCATTTAGAGATTGAACGTGAGATCTCAGTTTATGCATATTTTCAACTACCATTAGCAAATCTTCAGTTTGGCACATGCTCTGGAGCAGCATTTACCGTTAGTTAGTGACCAAGTTAACATGTAAGTTAACACTTGCACGTTTTCTCTAGAATTGTGCAGCTCAGAAGCTGTGACCCAATAGGTTTGGAGATGAACTTTAGTTTTGTGGGATAGGCAAAAAATGACTTTAAACTGCATGTTAACTCTGAATATCCAGAAATTAAGGGAAGCTGGAGGCAAAGAGCTGACTAAGACAGCTGACGAAGTCTGCTTTTCTCCAGAAGGTGGAGAGCAATGTTATGCAGGAGGTGTTGGAGTGAGGCAGAAAATTCCAACTTGTTTCTTTGGAGGGTTCCTGCATAGTTCTTGCCTTCCCTGACTGCAAATGCTGTCCAAAATGCTTAGTCCTCACAGGAAGATTTGGTAAAGAAGGAAAGCTCCACGTCTTCAGGACCTGTATGCAGTTAACGCCTCACTGCCGTATGCTATCTCATGACTTTTTGTCTATAGCACAGAGCTAGACTCCGATTCAGTTGACTTGCATGCTGGTTTCAGTCTCGCTGAAATTGGTGGGATCTAGGTATTTCCCAGGAGCTGAGCATGCATTTTCAAATATTGCTTTACAAACAGGTGTTGCTTCAAAAGGACTAATGTTTCAGTGCTGAAGTTCCATTTAATTTGAGAACAAAAGTATTTTGTTGTAAATGCAGCATCAAGGCTTGAAATTTATGGAAATTAAACATATTTAGTTTATTTAAACAACTGTGATTGCTTTTCAAGCTGTCACTAATTGAAAATACCATTAACAAATCTAATATGTTTTTAGTCCCTGTGTCTGTTAAACAGACCCCACAGATCTTTGTTGGCACCCTGTAGTATTTTAATTTATGCTACCAACGTATTTTCATGGTCAATTTTTCTAAGAAGCTTTCCTTGGAAATGAAGTTTGAATTTCATTCCAGCGTTTGGAGTGATTACTGAACCATTCGTCTTCCTTAAGCTGTGTAAATATTTTTTTTTTCCAACAATATGGTATGATGACAGCTTGAGGGGAAAATTAGTGGCCAGAAGCAACCTTACTATTCATGCCAGTATGTATACAGATTCTTTGTTGCTTGTACAAATGAATCTTATTCTTTCAGCCGCAGAGTTTGCACCATGTACGTGTCATAGACAAATATCTATACTGGCAGAAATAGCCACTTATCTTCAGTTCAGCTTAGTAGTACAAACTTTGTACTTTATGGAAACATTTTGTTCCATGTTTGATTTTTTTTTTTTCTTAAATGGTTGACATGTTAGACATAATGACGAATAACAAGGAATAATGAGGCTACTCAGATGATATATTTGAAGAATTTTCAAGGAACACAGTCCCAGAGATGGGCCTCCTGATCACAGTTTTGGTTTTGGCCACACTGTAACATAATTCTTTTTTTTTTAAGTAGAACTTGCTGTTGCATTCAGTGGACAGTTCTGTTCAATAAATGCAACGGCAATGTATGTTCTCTCATGCTTTTCTTACTTATTCTTTGGATGGCTAGTTTTCAAAGGAAAGTTGTTTTTGGGGAGAATTTTGGGTGTTTTGGTTTTCCCTTCAACAAGTAAAAAGTAATAATACTAGCAGCTCAAACAACAGGAGGAGGAAAACCCATATGAACAAAGTAAATTTGTCCTGCCACAAAGGTGGACTTGATGATGTTAAAGGTCTTTTCCAACCTAAATGGTTCTATGATTCTAAAGACTTGGACATGAAATATTTGGGCAGTATCCAGTGCCTAGAGTCACAGGCATTTCAGTGACTGTGAAATTTATCCATCTCTGATAATATATAAAATAATATATAAGAAATTATAACAGATAAGGCAATAGATTTGCCTCAGCAGGTGGAATTTTAAGGATACGTGATATGTCAAAGATTATACATCAGTTAATGTGTGAGTCTTTAAATTAAAGAGCAAGTCAAATTTTAATATACTTCAGGAACTGAGAAGAAAAACTAAATTGCAAATTAGACTTAGACTAGGTAAAACCTGCTCAATGAAATTGTATATACAGGTTTAAGCATATTCCGTGAACTTCACAGAACAGATTTGGCAGATGAACATCACTGAAAAATACTGCTTTGCAACTTTTAGAAAAGTTACTAGCTTCAGGTACATCCATAGATGGCTTATGTTGCTCTAGAACAAATGGTAATTTCTACTGTATGTGTATTTTGTGAGTGTGTAGATATATAGATACATATATGTGGAGATAGGTTTATGTACGTGTGTATATATATCTGTAAAAAAGGGTCATGTACAGAGGAAGTGAAAATGAAAGTGTAGTAGTCCCTGTATGAAGTCAATACGTACTGTTCTTCCTCTAGGAAAACATGAGTATGCGATGAAGTGCGGGTACAGCATTGGGCATGTGTGTGAATACTGAGCTGCCGTTTTGCTAGCCTTGTGTTAATACTTACCAGGGAAAGTAACTCTTCAATCAAAACAGCAGCAATAGTTTTGATAGTGTCAGCTAATTTGTAAGTGTTGCTGAGGGCAGTGTATTTAAACAGCCACACAAATGCAGAAAAGGAAAAAAGGTCCGTAGAGGAGCACTGTATCTGTTTGAAGTGAAAATGCCAGAAGGATTTTGTACAAGGAAGTTGATTCACTTTTGGAAGAGCTGTTCCAGAATAAGTAGCAGAGATTTCAGTATTCTCTGCCCATCTGTGGGTCTGTCTCGAGAACTGCATCATTCATGTGTATGTGAGGTTAACCGCTTGTAGTGTTAATTGCAGAAATGTGTCTTCGAGGTCAAATGCTGGTTCTGAAGGTTAGTTACAAGGTTCTGAAGTGTTAGTAATTTACGTAAAATAGGAATGGCTAGATGAGCTAAAACACAGCTATTTTTCTGAAGAATTTTACATTCCCATGTTCTAAAAAGATCTTTACTTCCTCTTCTTTTCCGTGGGTTTTGTTTGCAGCTGTGGGAAAGTGCACTCAGTTCTCTTTGTGGTTCTTTTCTGAAAGCAGGCAGAAGTGTGCTCATTCTCGTGTCCTACAGTAAAGAGTTCAAAGCTGCGTAACTGAGAGCCTTATTTCCTAGTCTTCTTTCTTTAGTTTCTCAAGATTGGGGCTGCTGAGGAAAGCTCATATTGCAAAGAGAAAAATGCTGCTGAGGTACCTTGAGCCGTTTCTGTGGAGTGGAGGACGGTGTGAGCTAATAAAGCGGCCTTACGGCTTGTTTGAAATCAGTGACATGAGTGATGGCTGAAGTGAGTACGTTCTTGGTGACTGCTGAAGAGGCGCAGTTGTGTTTTGGTGTAGCTGGAGCGCAGTTCGGTGCTGCAATGCTTGTGTTTAAGGTAGTCCGATGGAAAGATGCAGAGAAGGAGGTGGCAAGGTCAGGGTGATAGATGACGGATTAGACAGGCCTTTTGCGTTCTTCTTGGATGTCACTACAATAAATCTCTGCTTCATGAGGCTAAATCTAGAGCCTTAAACTGTCCAGAAATCCTGGATGAGATGTCAGACCTGTCACCAGATGATCGTAGTGTTCTGTGTGGCCCCTCTTCTGGGTGAAAGCAGGAGGGCTTGGAACCCTCTGATGAAAGTGAAAGCTGAAAAAGTGCAATTCTGTAAGCAAGAAATTAATTCTGCCTCTGCAGTGGCAATAATCTCTGTAAAGTTTGCCCAGCAGATGCCAGCAGTGAATTAGCACAAAGCTTGTGTAAAAATAAAAGGAGCTGAATCTCTAACTGTTGCAAACGCTTCACTGCTTAAAGAATGATTGCTTGAAATAGCTTAATTTTGTTTTCATTAAGGTTAATTTTTACCGTGAGGCTCCTCATTTTATCCTCTGAATCCCTGAGAATAGTGTGTTAGACTGTCTCTATACAAGTCCGAAAACATTCAGGTTTAAATTTGGTCCACAGTTCATAATAATGGCGTCCACATAAACAATGGTGTTAAGTTACTTATTTTAAAGATGTTTTAGGTTTAGCCTTTTTGCATCTTATATATTTTTATCTAACCTGTTCTTTTCCTGTTTCCTGTCCCTTTCAGAGTAAGAGCATAACTCTTCTTGTTTACTGTCCCTCTCAGTTTGAGGTACAAATTTGACCTGACACTAGACTGTTCCTTCTTGTACTGGAGGGCAAAAAAAAAAAAAAATAAAAAAAAATATCTAGGTCATACGGTATTTATCCTTCACTTTCATTGAACCATCTGGACTTCTGGAGCTAAAGCTGAAAACTGTCAACATCTCTGGATGCAAAGAAAATAGACTTAGCTAAAAGGGAAGTTCAAGCTGGAGAATCATCCTGTAGAAAGTTTAGAGCAGTTCAACACTGGAGGAAGGAAATCATTATCTGTCAGAATAGCCCCATCCTGCCCAACAGCCATAGCATTAGATATCTGATGCTGTTCCTTTAAAGATTAGACTCACGTTCAAGATTTCAGTGGAAACCAGATTTCGGTTTTACTAAAGTGTATTTTTTGGTTTGCTCTTTGTAAAGCTTATGTTCCGAGGAAGAGGTCTAGTCTCTCACATCAGGACTTCCTTAGTTTGAGGAAACTCCAGGGAGGACTTTTTACTGCGTGGATCACCCCCTCAATAATAAAGTTGGTATACATAATACAAATCAATTCCAGGTCCTTCTGAATTGTACAGAATGTAATGGGTTATCCACATAATTATGTTGGTGACTCTGGTTATGTACCTTTTCAGAAAGCTTTACTTGAATCAAGACATTAAATAATACAAATAAAGTAACACTATCTTGTCATAAAGCAGTTGAAATGCCTTATGATTTGGGCTTTCATGTAGGATCATAAGCACTGAAAAAATGGAGTTCGTTAGTAATATTTATTCTTTACCCTTAAAAGATTCCTATTTCAAACTGTAAGGACCCACTAAAAAGTAAACTCATGTCACATGGGATTGAATATTCCTTACAAATAATGATAATTATATGAGTCTAGATTATTACTTGTCATTTTATGTTCTTGGCAATTGGTGCATCTCATTTAAAAACATTTGTTTTTCCTTTTGGCTGAGTTT
>NW_009607692.1:33416-35071 GCF_000690535.1 Cariama cristata
ACAGAACTGGAACCGTCATCTTAAAAACGATGATCTCCCAGGCAAAATAAATTAAGTCTTGGAATTATGTCAAGACTTTTAACTGAAGATGAAGCTTCAAAACAAACTTTGTGCAAAAATGAAACTCACTTTTTCCCTTTAACCCATCTTTCTACCTACTGCTTCTCTGGTTGTTTCTGTCTGTAAATCAAACACATACTCTTTTTCTTGTTTTCTGGAAGACTTCCAAAGGTTGGGGGGAAGTCTTACAGGAAACCTTTCCAAAACATATTTAGGACTTGTTCTTCCTGTGCAGATAAAACCCTCAGATATGTTTTAATACAGACTAACTGAAACTGGAAAACTGTAATATTTGGGTTGAGGCGTTTTTTTTTTTAATTAAAAAGTAGAAATGTGATGGTCATTTTTCCTGTTAGAATTTGCATCAAAAGTTTTACTTCACTGTTACTTCCTTGTTTCTTTCGGTGAGTTCCAGATGTGCTAATAATTTGAGATTTGTCTTGGTATAAATGTTTATTTGATCAAATGAGCATGTATTGCATTCTGAGACTTCCTTATCGTATTATCAGATGGAAGTGAATGCAGTATCTGCCTTTCATGAAGTTTTCTGTATGGCTTTGATTTGAAAACACATGGCTTTGAGTTACAAAAATAATCTGGAAGAAAAGACCTATACGTGCAAGCAAGATAGGGCTTTAATTCTTTCCCAGATATAGGCTTAGATTTTCTAGGTGTCCTGGAGTCTAACTGTGTATTTTATTAATCTCATTTTGTCTTGTGTGACTATTGATATACCACAGAAATGGAGTCCATTCTTAGAATACTGCCAATTCACAGAATTAGAATTTTGTACCAGTTCAAGTTAATTGTGCAATGTCTAAAGTGGTTGGCTCTCATTAACTTCAAATTTATTTCTGTTTTTCTTCCTCCAGGGAGCATACGTCAGACTTCTGGCCTCTTATTACTAAATTATATATTCTTTCGTTGATCCCTTGGAAAACTCAACCCTCCCTGTTTAACAGGTATTTCTTTTGGGGTAGTAAGGAGCAGTGATGAACAAAAGCAGTCAAGGCAACAATATATCATCAACATACGTACTGACATTTACAATACTCCCATGGTTATTTGAAGTACGTTATTAAGAGAAGTTGCTGAGTTGCTATCTAACTTACTGTGGTGTTTGCTAGTTACATGGTTTGCATATACTATCATTATTATTAAGCCTTCCCTTGTTTATAAACCACACTGAAATACTGCTTAACAAGGAGAGAAGCAGAGGTAGATGATTGTCAGTGTTAGGACCTAACTAAAGAAGCATGCTGACTTTAAGTTTACGTCGCATCTTTTGCACTACTCTGTGACGTATTAGGAAATGCTCTGAGTTTAATGAGACAAAAGTAGAAATGAACACAATCCAACCAGATAGGAGTTGTTAGTCCAGAGGGGTATATAGATGCTTTCAGGGATGCTGATGCCGTGGCTAACATCATCTGTGCGTTCAAAACAGGCTTTAAAAACAGTGTTAACATAGCCAAAAATGGATGCCAGGGGAGAATGATGAGTAATTCAAGGTATGTGTGTCTGCGTCTTTTCTTCTCCCCACAGTCTTATTAGTCCCTGACTCCCACAGAAGGTAAATATTAGTGTTTTACACT
>NW_009607692.1:35128-36975 GCF_000690535.1 Cariama cristata
TGCTTATATCAGTGACGTTAAAGTCAGTACTCCTAAGGAGGGTAAATGTTAACTTTTCCCAGCTTTCCCAGGAGTTGCTAAATCTTCTTATGCCATAAGCCTACATAAATTACCATGTAAAAGTTTATTTTTCTTAGGCATGTAACCCATGGAGTACCAAGGTTTGTTTCATAAACGTAGCTGGGGATTGACCTGGAATCAGAAGGTCCAGTGGTGCTTAGGAGGTAAAAAAGCTAATTTTTTTATTTTCATTGCCACTATATGACATGCTCTATCTAAGAATATATATCGTGATACCAAAATGGACATGTATAAAACACAAAAAACCCCAGATTATTTAGGATTTAATTGAGGTTTTACTTAATCAAGGCAAGAAATCAGATTTAAAGGCTGAGAAATTGAGATTTTAATAAGTAGACATTTTGGTCAATGCCAAAGTATTCATCCTTGTATATACAGAGAGAGAAAATTCATATATATATCTATAAAAGAAAAATATTTCTGAACTAATTTATAAATAGCTAAAATCCAAGAAGATAAAAATCTGTACTTTCTTGTGTGATATGCAACATATTCGGTTGCATATATAAGTGAGGAAGGAGAATTTTGCCTCTTGTTCTATTTCACATTTGATAAGAAAATGTAAATTCTCAACTCCTTTATACGTATATTTGTGTTCTAGATTCCTGAACTGAATTCCTGGTCTGAAGAATTCAAGATGTGAATAAGTAGATGCTTATGACAGTGAAAAGAATTATACAAAGTAAGTCAGATCCACCAAAATACGCTTGGAGTTCGTAGATCAGAACGATCAGAAGGAAAAAAACCTGGCTCCTATTACTGCATAATCAAGAATCCACAGAGCAGTGTGTTTATCCTACTGAATAAATACTATTATTAGTGCTTATAGAACCAAACTAGGATGGTAACCTCTTCCCACACCAGATTTTCTTGTTCATCTCTTTGTTATTAGGATGCAAATGTTTGAACACCGTCACTGCTCTAGATACAACACTAACCTTTTTTTTCCAAAAATTACTCTTTTCAAAATTTTTTGTCTTTCAGAAAAGCCAAAAATAATTAGCATAAAACAATTTTTTATCTCTTTGACGTAAAAGGTGTTTGGCTGTATTGTTGAAAATGAATCCCTTGAGATGCTGTAATCTTCATAACTTCTCCATTTAGAGTATCATCTTCAATTATTGTTATCAGTCCCTCAGCAATTATTGATGGGCTGGAAAAAGAAAAGTTTTTGTGTCAGAAGCATGATGTAATAGACCACGTGAAAAGGACAAGTAAAGAAACTCAATGTCAATCTGTATACACCCTGAAAATTAAACAAACTGGTATTTGAACAAACTTATTTTCAAGAAAAGCAGAGGTAGTGTGAGTGTTTCAGGAGAGAAATTGAGTCTCCTCAATCAGGATGTACAATGTAAAGTAGCAGCTTTACAAATCATCATTTGTTTGCTCTAGTTACTGCTAAATCCCTGTGGACATCCAGCTGCCACTGGGCTTCCGATCACAGTTCGCTCTGTCAGGGCAATGGACAGAAGCAATCCTTACACAATCCTCTGCAGCTCTTTGCTGTTGTTTTATCCTGTTTCTGTAGCAGGACTGACATACAAATTAGCGTAAGGAGAATTTCCTCACGTGCAGTTTGCTGTGGTCAATAGGTGCAATATATTTTACATATGAAAAAGTGTGTTGCTTCACCCAGAGTCATACAACTTCCTTTGTGCAGAAGTATCTGAGCCGTTAATTGTTGGAGACTGAGAAAGTGTTTTTAAAAAAAAAAAAAAAAAAAAAAAAAAACAAACCAAAAAAACAACAAAAAAAAAAAAACA
>NW_009607692.1:37026-60791 GCF_000690535.1 Cariama cristata
CTTTCCTAGCTGTCTGCTTTTGCCCTTTGTTGGCAATACTGCAACGGGCTAGGTAACTCCTTGAACTGACCCACCATCGTCGCTACTCTGCTCTTGTGAACTTAATCCACTTTTGTCAGTTCTTGATCTGATTTCTATCATGGTTCACTGGCAAACGTTGTGGAAATTCAATACAAATGATATAACCTGTATCTCACAACAAGTTTGGTTAAATGGATCTATGGAAGAGCACAAAGGGCTATTAAAAACAAAACCCATCATCTTTAACTTGGGAATTTGATTTGCACTTTGCTGGGAAATGGGAATGCATAAAGGGAAATATCACTATGTAGGTGATACTCTTAAAATAGCCTTAGATATCTGCCATTTGTTCCTTGTATGTAGGATAACGCACTTGATAGACTTTTATCTGAGGCAGTATTTCCCTTATATTTTAATTTTGCCAAAAGTGCTATTGTGTGTGCTTGTTCTTCGATAACAAAGGGCAAAAACCCCACTGTATCTGACTGGACTTACTCCATGACGCCATAGAACTGCATCATATTTTTGATCTCATCCTTATATGAATAATATTGTCCCATATTCTCTTCTTTATCTATTGACTGGAGAATTGGTGTGTTGACAAATCCTGGACAAATTGTGTTGAGTCTCACACCATAGTTTTCCATATGAGCAGCTAACTAGAAAAGAAAAAAAAGTTAGGTATTTGTCATCAACATTTTAAAACAGTAATGTGTAAGTAATTTTTCAAAGAATGAGATTAACTACTAAGTACTTTTCAGCCTTGCCTAGTAAGCAAATTTTGTTACTACTTATTATTTTGTTTCAACAAAGTTTGAAGCATGTTTTCTCTAGTAATTGTACCAGATTGCTGGAAAAAAACCTCATCTGTTTTGCTGGGAGAACAATTCTACAAGAAATCAACACTCTTCTTTCCATGCAGCTGTTTTTTTCATATATTTTTGTTGTGGGTGTTCTTGGTATGTCATTAACGGTATTCTAGGGTAATGAGATAACTCTCATAAGCAAAGCCAAGTAAAAAAAAAAATCTCCTAAATGTACGCTTCCAATCTTATAAGAACTTCGTTATTAAAAGAAAGCTGTCTGAAATCAAATCAAGATTTAACGCTAAGATTGTATTTACCTCCCTTACGTCAGCAGAAATAGGATTTGGTCTCTGGCTCTAGAACTGTAATGCTAAACCTTCACAGCTGCTCTATCGTCCCTGCCAAGGGACGAATCTATCGCTGAGCATCTCCACAGAGAAGTCCCTGTGAACTCCAGGAAAGAGGCAGGAGTTTTTTCCGGAAGCAGTTCAGGAACATGGTGGAAGCAAGCAGCACAAGTTGTTCTGGGAATGGTAGGACCCTTCATTTGTGGTGCTACCGATGTATGTGTGTAGCAACAAAGTCTGATCAGCATCCAGGCATATGTTGACTGCTGGATGAAGTTTCTTAGCGATGGCACAGAACTTGTGAACTATACATGATATATCCAAGAATAACCATAACTGTTCAACACTGAGTTCTATTTATTTTAACATTTAACAGGAAGTCTTTCTGATATTATGTGAATCACATTATGACATGGTGGCCTAGCCTTTTGGTCTGGAGAAGAAAAGAAACTGAAGTCCTAGATGTTTTGTATTATACCTGCCCAATGTTAGGCTGTACTGCCTTTCCTGGTAAATACAGTGATTCACTATGTTTATTATTTTTCTTCTCCTTGGCATTCTCATGTTCCATAGAGACAGCATTTCCTCTAGCTTTCTAGCAGACCCTTTACTTTTTAACTTAGATGGTGATGTTTACGTTACCATGAGAAAACAAAAATGGAAAACCAGGTGTCATGTTCATGCTGTGGCTAATATGTTACATGAAACACTTATCCGTACTAAACTACTGTTTAGGTTAATCTAAAAAAAGAAGTTACTTGGGTGGAAGGTGGGGGTGTAAAATGTGGATAAACTATCGAAATGATAATTTCAGGTGCTTTATTCTGGAAATTAGATTGGAAATCTTTTAAGAGTAGACTATCTTTCAGCTTAGCCTATGAAAGTGTTGTCAGATTTGCTTCCTCCAAGTTATTTTATCATACTGATTGTTCAGTTTAACTGGAAAGTTTTGGAGTCAGAGGCTAAGACTTACTATAGGGTCATATAAGATCTAACATGCCCCATCCTGTGTCATTTTGCATTTTCAGCGTATTAAGACTCAATAGGAATAAATAAAGGCAAACATTTTTGTATTCAAGTTACTTTTTGTATACTTTAGTGCCTATTTGGCATAAAAAACCATCATCAATCTGACTTACAAATAAGGAAACCAAAATGTGAAATGACTGGGATGGAGTTATGAAAAATATTTTTAAAGCTTGGATAAGAATTTGAGTTTTTGGCTCCTCCCACTGTCCTTAAATTACTTTGCAACATCTTTTTTCCATGCTCCCAAAACCTCAAATCGCTCATAAACACACACATGCCTTACTTACTCTGTTTTTTGGATTCCCTTTGTGAAAGGAGGGAACCTCCACTGCTTCAGACACTTTGCTCTCTTTAAGAAAATTAGTTCTAGTTGTGTGACAATAGAGAGGGAACATGAAGAACTTAGCATGTTCCCAAGGAGCTGCTGATACTGTTTTCAAAAACACATACTTACTGCTATTGACCGTGTGAATCCAATTACACCATGCTTTGTAGCACAGTACACAGGTTGGAATGCAGCAGGCATGAGTCCTTTAAAATAAAAAGGTAGCTGAATGAAGATGGTGGGTACTCCTATTTATGATTACTTTTAAACACACATACAGGTCTATAATGTAAAAAATAAGTGATGGATTTATAGAGATGCAACAAAAGAGAGTAGTAAAAATTTGCAAGTTACATTTTGTAATCTGAGGTAGGCTGGGAAAAGATATGAGGTGGATAAAAACACGAGGAGGCAAAAGAAAAGTAATTAAAAAAGTGTAACTTTTAAGAGGAAAAGTTGTATCTATGAAGTATGACTTAAAATGGAGGACATGATCTGGATTGAGAAGGCAGGATGGGATTTTTGAGCCTTCTATGAATCTGTAAAATATTTAAAGTATGTAAAGTACTTTAGATAAACCTTGCTGACAGCCTAGCTGCTGCTATGTAAACAGTGATTTCAGGGAGGAAGTGTGGGAAAAGGTAAGGGAAGTAGCAACATCCATTTTGACTACTCTAACTGATTTAATAATATCTTTGTAATACATCAAAACAGAAATCTAATGTCTGTCTTAAATCCCTTGCTTATGTTCCTTCTGTGCAATAGTAACAAAACTCAACCTCGGGTAACTTTTCCCCTAGCCCTGATGCGAGAGAGAAGAATGAGTGTGCTGCACAGCTGACGGATGCACAGCCAGCCGATGCATCTGCCCATGCAATATTGTCACCGCTTGCTTATTTGGCAATGTGGTTAGTGCTGTAACAAATACATACCCTTTTGCATAGTGGTTTTTGCTCAAAGGAGCAACTATAAACAGAGTAATTCATGCTTGGTGCACCGTCTTGAGGCATTGTAAACCTTAGTTTACTTACAATACTACTCGTAATATTTCATCAGTGATAGATTATTTTTTTTTTTAAAGAGATTTAAACAAAATAGGGAAGCCATTTTCCAACAAGCAAATGGGAAAAGCACCGAGAAGTGAATGCAGGACCTCAGTGCGGAGAGAGTATAGAAATAAGTGAGTAAACACTGGCTGGAATGATAAGATGAAGACCTCGGATAGAGAGCAGAAAGAAATGAAAGCAGAGATGCGGATAGGAAAGCTTTTTGAAACGTTTTCTAGATTGAATTAGATTGGCTGAAAAGGATTTCATGGTATGGTACCTCCTACAGTGGGCCCTGTTCTGGAATGAAAAGCCAGGATGAAGATTTTTTAGAAGGGAACAGGAAAAAGAGGTAACAATCCTGGGTAATATAATTGCTAGATTCTCTAACAAAAAGGAGAAGCAAAATAAAAAATGACAGCTACCATTGTGAATCTTTATAGTGGAAGTGGGAGAGCATAAAATAATTACTTAGAGAAAGAAGAGAGAACAGAGGTTTTAGAGGAAAATTAAGAGCTTAATTCTATGAAGACTGAGTTTAATGGCAAAAAGCTGGTCAAGAAGAGATGACAGACCATGAGTATATATACATTTCTGTCCATTATGCCAACAGCTTCCATTGTACGGTGACAGCTGAACTGGACCATGTGGATGCTGTAGTTCCACCTGAAAGCTAGGGTCTTGTAAGTAGCAAACCACAGCCTCTACTAAAGTTAGAGGATAAAAATTTGTGTTCCTGAGTGTGATACTGTAAAACTGGATACAGATTTTGATGCATTAATGTTTGATTCTAATGGAAGTCATCCCAATTAATATCTCAGATTCATTTTTTTCATTCTTCATATTTCATATCTTTAAATGATAGAATCAAGAAGGGATGTGACATCTCAGTGGAGAAGAAGAATATACTACCCAGCTTTAAGTATGGATTTGCCAGAAAAATGATGTATGCCAGAGACTTGCATGGGCTCTTTGCTCTGGAATCCATTTTGTCTGAAGGAAAAAACTTTCTAAGACAGCACAAAGCTCTAATTACAACCCTGACACCTTCAAGGTTTTATCTTTGTTTAAATGCTATGTTGGTGATCCAGTGAAAGCAATGCTGCTGTTAGCACTGTCCGGCAGTGGAAATTGAAGAACTTAACCTCGTGGCTGGCTGTTCTCTTAAACCTGTATTTATCTGCTTAGCTTGCACTAATGTGTTATGCTTCTGAATGAGAACTTGCTTGATGAAATATGGCTTTTGTGTTGTCTCCTGTGGGTTGTGATTGCAACACAGGCTTAATATTCCTCTGATTGGTGACTTTTGATGATCATCACCATACTTCAAATAATTGGAAACACTGGAATATTAGCACTTTAGAAATATTATGATACTATTTTTTTTTTTAAACTCCTGAGTAGTTTTACATGTTTTAAAGAAAAAAAAAAAACAACAAACAAACTAACAATCCCAATGAGGCTGCAGCTAACAGACATACAAAAGACAAAAAAAATCTACTGGGAAACAGAGGAGGAATTTAGAGGTAATTTAATTTCTATTTTTCAAACACAATAAGGCAAATTACTTGTTAGTTGAGAGGGAAGAGAAACAAAATCAATAAATAAACAAAGGAAGGGCACCACTCACAATAAAGAAGTGGAATAACGTTCAAAGACTTACATGTCAAAAGACAGAAGGAATAACTAGGCAGGAAGGGAGGAACAAGTAACTTTTATTTAAAAAAAAAAAAAGTATTAAAACCAGTTCTTTTCTAACTGAAATTATTATTTTTGCTAAAGTGGAGAACCAAGAAAAAATCCATTGACTCACTTTCTGCCAAAGCAGCGACAATGAAGACTAGTCCTAGCATCCTTTGCCCCAAACAGCAGTCCTGTCTCACTTTTGTTCCCAAGTTCAGTATGCAGAGCCACGGTGTGCGATTTCCAGCTCTGAGCCACTTCCCTGCCTCGGGAAGAGCTGAACCCCTGTCTGTTACTGATGTGTCCTAGGGACTCTGCTAGCAAGTGTTTTGGGATGAACGGCTGTGCAACATGGAGCCTGCTCTGCCTGAGTATTTGCTCCACCAGTGAGCAAAGATGAGTTCATAGCATATCAGTGAGGGCATTCATTTGTTAGAAAATCTGGATTCCATTTGCTGCTCCCATGAACATTTAATTATCTTCTGCAAAGCGGAACGGCAGTGAAACTGGCTGGAGAACATTATGCACAAAATAACAGGGGGGAAGAAGGGGAGGGTGTTCAAATGGATGGTGATGAGGCAGTGTGCTCCTGGGAAGTGATCCATGTGGTTTTCAATCTCTCTTAGCAAGGGGAGGCAACAATGCCCAGATTTTTGTCTCTCTGAATGTTGCTGCATCACTGAACTGTTACATGAAAGGGGACAGGGAACTTCCTTCTCCCTTCAAACGATCTTCACTGAAAACTAGTTGGTGAATTGCAAATGACTTCATGATGCCTGAAGGTGCTCTTTGGTTTACCAAAACCAATTCAAGCAGACCAGCAGTAATCCTGTGTGCCAGTGCTAACTGTGCTCCTTTTTTAAATTTTTCTCAGATCCTGGCAGGCTGATGGAGGCAGCTGTTGCCCTTGGTTACACTCTAGTTCCCTTGTTGTTACAGCGTCAAGACCACTCTACCATTTGAGACATGCTGTTGGGCTTCCCGCTACAACTGCTTATTTATCATGGTCACTAGTTTCAATATCCACATCTTGGAAAATTAGTGTTGGAGGTGGAGGATTGTATCAACAAGCTTGAATTGTATCGGTAAGCTTTGTTGAAACCTGTATTTCCTTTCAGTCCACTGAAGAGCTTTGAGGAATACAGAATTAAGCGTTCTTCCCCAGGTATGCTTTCCCACTGATCACCTGTTGCCCTCAGAGATTTGAACGTGTCTCTTCCTTTGAACGAGCTTTATTAGCTTTTACGTGCCCTTTCTGCACCCTGTTTGCTCAACGGGTGCACTGTTAGGCAGCTCGAGACAAGTGTCATTTCTGTTTGCTAGTATCTTTAAGTTGCATTAATTGTTGGAAGAGTGTACTTCACGTTTGGATGAGTGTGGCACAGAGAATAAAGGACCAGAGTGTTTTCTAGCATGGCTGTCGATCTCTTGGAGGCTTTGGATTCATCAGAAAGCACTGCTGCTACACTATGATTATGCCATGATTAAGCTCTGCTCTCACTTATACTTTAGACAAATATATTCACTGTTAAAACATTTAAATATTCAATTAAAATATTTACATTTTCTTTCACTAATGTGATAATCACAGTATCTTAAAATTCTAAATTTGTCATTGTTTATGAAAGAAATACGTGAAAATGCTGAAAGGTAAAGTTTTGGCAAAATGGTGGAACTTGTTTAAAAGCAAACCGAAAGTGTGCTTCTCTATGTGCTGGAAAATATTGCCAAAGTAATTTGTTTTCCTTTCTTTATTAGATTTGTTTTATAAAATATACTTATCAAAACCTATTGCATAACATAGAATACTTAAGATAAATAACATCACAAGATTTACCCGTATTTATTTAAATTAAACGTCTTTCCAAACCACATTACAGAGATCTCCTTTGTCACCCTTAGGCAGAAGTCTGGATACAGAGTATGGAATATGCTTACAACATTCTTTGAAGGCCAAAGCCTCTTTTGAAGGAGCGGATCTGTAACTCGAGAAACGAGCTAAGGGCGTGATGGTCCTACAGTGTGATGAGAGAACTGATTAAATGGGTTTATAGAATTCCCTGTTCTTAAGAATAGGGAGGGGTACGAGATCACATTCGTTGTGTCAGTTATGCTGCTGTGATCTGTGTCAAAACAAAGGAGATGCAGAAATCCTGTGATTTGACACAGGAATGACAAAATGACAAAAGCTGTGTCATTTCAAGGGAATATATTAAGAGTGACCTTGAAGTCTCAAGGGAATAGTTTCCAAATTTTCTAACCTAATTCCTGTGGATTCTGCTCACCATCCTCCTTTTTACAGAGGGGAGGGACCAGAAGCTCTTTCATGAAGCTAAACTGAAGGCCCCAGTGGAACAGCCATTTACACCTTGCTCCACTGTATCACTGTGATAATGCCTTGCCTTTACTCAATGATGTTAACCATATGCTTAGTTTTGTTCTTGTAATATATATATTAGATTGGTTCCTACAGAAGCCCATTCGCTGTGAGGGGTACTTGAAGTATTTCTTTGGGCTGAAGCTTTCTACAGGAGGAGGACAAACCGGCTGCTTGTGGAGCCTGAATGCTTGAGGTTGAGTTCCATCAAACCACCGATATGGCCATACAACAGAAAGGTATCTAGGTACGCTACACGTGGAACAACCTCTCGAAGAAACTAGCGTGATCTTATGCTAAACATTTTACCAGTTTTTAAGCCTTCTATGAATACTTTATTTTTTTTTTTATCTGCTAGAATCCAGACAGATGTCAATTCAGTTTCACAGGATACCTTCTTGAAAGTATGAAAGCTATCAAAACAAAAGTGTATGCGTACACATGGATTCCTCTCCCCCTTTGCTTACTAAAAGTGTACAGGTACCAGCCACCAAAGGGTAAGAGACAATGCTAAATTTAATCACATAAATAATCTCAGGAGTTAAATTTAGATTTGTGTGCTTTTTCTGTTGCCAGTAACTATTCTGTTGGACAAAATTAAAATTAATGTATGTAGCTTCCTACAGAAGAAATTTTAGAACATTTTACTCTTTGAATTTGAAATGAAGTTTATTACAATGCAAAAACCTGCAGTCATTGGCATTATTTTTTATGGGGCCAAGTTGGCAGTAAAACACACTTCCCATTATCTCAGTTGTAAAAATCCTCTTGATATGAATGCACAAATTCCATAAAATTAAGAAGGTTTAATAGCTTTGAGACACACTGTGTTAGGAGTTGGGTGCTTGCTGTATGTGCTCACATATTTCTCTCCCTTCCTTTCTTAGTCCTGTCTTGTGGAGACACTAAAGAAAGGAAGATTCAACACTGGAAAGACAGGGTGGATGCTCTGGCTTTCATCCAGCTGAATGAACACTTTAAGCATCCACTTCATACGAAGCATTTAAGTAGTTCCGTGGGTGTTTGGAAACATGAAAGAGTAAGGCTTGATTCTGTCCCTAGTTCAAATCATTGGCAAAATTCCCACGGTGAAGAACTGGGAACTAATTAATGTGTAACGCAAATATTATTCAATGTTACATAAGCACAAAATATAGCTGCTCTTGCTGCTCAGCAAGACGCAAGAATATTTGCTGTCTGCAGAGTGTATCTGATAAAATCTTATGGAGAACCTGGACAAGGGGGATCAAAACCACTCAAAAGCTTAATGATCAACAGAAGCTAGTTCTGAGAAAAGAAAACATTCAAAGGGAATGTTAAGCAAGCCAATGATGGTGTGCCTTTTATAGATGGAATAAACTGCAGGACTTAGACCTTCAGACTGGAAAGGAGAATTAGAGTCACAACGCACAAATAGTAGTAAATAAATGACAAAAATTAGTGTATGTCAGCTTTTGTAATGTGTTTTTCTGTACAACCTTGGAGAGAATTGCTAAATACATGCCATGTAAAAGCAAACAAAGCAAAGAATACTTTGCTTTTGACAAATACCCACAATCATTATAGCACAATGTTAATGTTAAAGTAAGTAAATGCAAATTTTAATTAAATAATTAAAATGGCACTTATAAGCTTTTAACAAACTGAGAACAGCCAAGATGTTAGGTCTTAAAATCATTTTGTGTTCGAGACTCGTTAGAAAAGAAATTAGACTACTTGCTACCTCTGCCCTTTCTTAATCGTTGCATGTGCATCAGCACTTCCGTGAAAATGTTTAATCTTTTACTTGTGTTGATGAACTCTTGTACTGCAATAGCAGTTTCCTTCGGGTTAATCTGGTCCCAATACAATGTCCACTTGAGCCAATGGAAATAAACTTACTGGCATCAGTCGGCAAAGTGTTAGGCAGCATTGCAAGTGCCAACTTAAAGGTACGTGGAGACTTTTAATAAAGAACCCCTCAGCTGTATGAGATATGTGCATGTATTAAGTCAGATCTTCAAGATCCACATGCACTATGTCAATAGGGTGAACTGGACTTCTGATCCCAAAAGCCAAGGTTTACAGAATTTAATAGTACTCAGAACATTCACACCTATCCACAATTGGGAACTATGGCCATTCTGTCTTACTGGCTTTTCATTGTTAAAAACCAGGGGAATACCCTGGAACAAAACTACTCTCATTTGGTATTCTGCATGGATACCAAAGAAAGCACTGACAATCCAAGTGTAAGCTAGCATATGTATTATTTTTCCCAGACAGTGTGACAGTAGCAGGAGAACAAACTCTGCAAACAAAGGAGGGAATGCAAGTATTTCCCCACAAATTTTTTGAGGAAGGGTGTTGGGTGACATCATTCTCTATTTACTATTTCCCCTTCAGTTGTGCTTTTTTGCTGTGAGCCCAGCCACTGCATCATTGAGCATACCTACAGGAAAGGGTGCAGAATTCTGCCTCACAACTGAGCAGCAATAACCCTGACTGACTTAGAAGCCATATAATTCTTTTTTTATGCCAATAAATTGAAACACAGTTGTAGCATAGACAAGTGGTGAGCAAAGAATGTGTTTACTTAAGCTCAACGAAATGTGAGTGTTAAATTTTATGGGTTCTCAAGCAGAGGTAGATCACATCTGAAAGGACTTGGAACATGGAGTTGGTGTGTGACAATCTTCATTAATAAAGTAGATACAGTCTAATCTTAAATATTCCTACAGCTGCGCTCCTATGGAGTTGCATGGAGGACCTGCTACTGCTTCCTGACTTTCTGTGAAAAAAGATTATCCAATTTTCCATACTTGATGCCCAATAAATACTTTATAAAAAAGAATCCAATTTAAAGTAACCGAACCGTGAATTTAGGTCTATACATTATACTTTGCTTTTCATACACAGTGTGGTGTACATTATCTTTTAATTCAGCTGTGTTATTGAATAGTGTTGAATATAAAAAAGAATCCAATTTAAAGTAACCGTGAATTCAGATTAGGTCTATACATTATACTTTGCTTTTCATACACAGTGTGGTGTACATTATCTTTTAATTCAGCTGTGTTATTGAATAGTGTTGAATAAACATAATGAATTGTGGCTAGTTAGGCTTTCCTCAATGTGTGGCAGTATTGAAAGATGAAAAAAGCTATTTATGTCATGCTCAAGGTGACTAAATATGAGACCGATAGGTTAGGAAAATTACTGAATTTTTCATCGAACTAAGTTTAAAAAAGCAAATGAAAGTTGTGGTACTGTGATGTTACTTCTGTTGCTTTGATGAAAACCAGGTCACAATGGGAATAAACAGGGAACAGCCATAAGAAAGAAGAAACAGTAAGACTAATTAGTATGATTAATTTATTTTAGAAACAAACCAGTGAGTGGAAAGTGTTTATACAGAAAATATTCTCACCTGCCAAGGATGAGATATTAATGATTACTCCTCCATCGCCTCCATTTCCTTTTCTCATGTATTCTAGGCCGAGGTAGGTTCCTCTAATCACAGATGTCTGATATAGGGGGGAAAAGGATAATTGTATTCAAAATATCGTTCTTTTGTGCTCCTAAAATTTGAAACATGCTTTTATTGTGGTGCCTAGAATAATAGTAAATAATTTATAGACTGAAACACATACTTTATCTAAGGATATCTTATGGAACTGATCCAAATCCCAGAATTTTTGTTGAGACACGCTGCTCTGCATTATAAAGAAATGTACAGAATGAATCTGAAGATAACACTAACACTTATAACTCCATTTGGCTCAAGGCATGAGAAATTTACACTTTTTAGGATTAAGTTATGTGATGTATTTCTGGTGCCAGGATATTAAAAGTTTGTATTCTTTTCTGACTGAAGTTACTGGAGTATTACCGTTCTTCTCAAATGAAAGTTAGCCCAAACAGACAAATACAGATAAGGTAAAAAAGCATCCTAGCATATGTGAAATGTTGTTAGTATAATATTAGCTGCTAGCATGTGATTTTGAAAAATATTTTGAAAAATCTGTATATGCCCAAAACCTAATGGATAGTGGCCAGTTGTACTAGGAAAAAAAGGCTTTTAAAATCAGAACATTAAGTATTTTTCTACCATTATCTAAATTCCCAAACCAAAATTGGAATAATTTTTAAATGGGTATTACATTTCATTTATATTGGCTGATATTTTTAGACCTACATGTTATAAAACATAAAGTAAATCTGCTAATTCAATTTCAGTTATCTGTCATGCTTGTTGGTTTTAACAGGAATCAGATTTGGAAGACTGCATGTCCTGCTTTATTAATATCGCTTGTTCATTTTCCAAGTAACATGAAGTCAAGCGACAGAGATAAAACAACCTGAGACCTCATTACCAAGTTTGCTTTGGAATTTTGATAATGAATCAGCTTTTTTGATTTTCTATAGTTGCAGCATTTTATGTGATATTTTCACTATTAATATATTTTCAGTATACCTATTTCATGGAATAGTGTAAAAAAGAACAAAATATGAAAATTTCAAAATTCTGAAATAACATTTAAAATTTTCCTTAGGCAAAAAATTCCCATAAAAAGTTGGGTTTTGTTTTGTTCCTCTCCTGGAAAGTTTTGGTTTGGGTAATGTGCTTTTTAGAAACATTTTGATTAATTGATGAAAAGTTTTAACAGAAACTTTCCAAAGAACTATTTTCAGTGGCTTGAAAAAGACCAAACTAAATCTGATTCCTCTTGCACATCCTGGAAAGTAGCAGAGCCCTTATAAACATAATCTAGTGCTGTTTAATGTTGATTGTCACATGTAAATTTTCAAGGATTTTTTGAAAAACAAGATCGTTAATGCTCGGTAGTGTTGCTGGAAGGTATACTTAGTCTGAATGTAAACTCATTGGCAGCTCAGCTGAAATTAGACTTGGAGTTAAGAGTAGGGGGTGTTTTTTAATACCTACATAGGATAGGCTGTCCACAGGACTTTTAGAAAGGAAGGGGTTAGTGCTGCCCGTGGAGAGCAGGTGCAGGTCCTGCCAGGCCCTGGAGCAGTGGCTCAGCCTGCTAAACAGAAAAAGAGAATTCCCCTTAGGGAGGATTAGAGGAAATAAATCAGCTGGAGAAGGAAGTAGCTTGGGGCTTCTTGAGGATTTTTCTATTCCTCCAGCCTTCTAATTCAAAGGGATAATAGAGCTAGATGAGTCCTTGGCCAAACCACAACTATAAGACAAGAAAAAAAAGTTGGGTAGCTTGACTCTCCTATCAAAATCGCTGTACTGCTCTTTTTGCTTTCTAGAATCCATCAACTCAGCATTTCTTCAAGTGGCTGGGGAAGTCGTCTCCTTTATGTAGGTATTGTGAGAGGTGGTCTTCAGAATAAATGCAGACTTTCATTCGGATATTGCCCTTATGCCTGCTGTTATCCTTGCAAAAAACTTCTCATCGAGTGTGGCTGACCTCAGGTCGCATGGCTATTTCTGATGTTTGGGCTGGTAACATAAAGAATGATTCTGGAGATAAACTCTGAACCAAATATATAGGGTGAGAAGAACCTAGCTGTCCGCACGCTCAGCGGATAGCAAAGGCATTGTGTGACAGATCTCCCATTCTCTTGCCAGAACTCCCCTCTCTTCAGGAGAGAAAGTCCTCTCAATAGTTCTCCAAGGAAGAGGAGCAGTGGTGAACTCACTGTGGTACGAAACTCACACAACATGTGCTTAGAAGCCTTAGTGCCGCTTCCCAGTTGAGCCTGCCGATCCAGCCGAGTTGGTAAAGTGAAGCTGGCTCTCATACCATGCCAAACACTCAAATGGCAAAGAGGTTTTCCAAAGAACAATAGTCTTTGGACTATTGTTTTCCAAAGAACAATAGCATATCGGGTTTGGGTTTTGTTATGAAATCCATCTTTGCAAGTGCTTAAATTGCAGCTTCAGGTCTTCTCTCATACGAAATGCAACTTGGGATTCCTATTTGTTGACATCAGAACACTCAGGCTGAATTCCAGAAAAAAAGCTTATTGGCTATTATTTCGCTATACCATGAAATACACAATAGAAAATAAGAAAGGCAAAGAACGACGCGTTTTGTGCAGCTCAGTTTCCTGCTTTAGGGACATGATGAAAAATGTCTGTAATTTGCCTTTCAATATAAAGGTGTCTTTGGATTGTGTAGTTCTCCATGTATACTTTTAAGAATAATAATTTAATCCCATGCTTTTAACCAAGAATAATTAATAGTTTGTCTACTGCAAATAGAAATTCTGGGAAAGTTAAATTTTAAAATTACCTAATTAAAAAATAATTGTCTGCCTTGTTTTAAGATGAAAATATGCTGGGAGACTTAACTTTGTACAAGAAAGTGTGTTGCGTTTTAGAGTTGAATTTTTTTACAATTCCTTTGTTTACAACTGCATTTAGCTGCACGGGTGTTGTACATAAATGTCAGGAACAACGAGTAGGAAAGCAAATGTGCAATTAAATGCAGGTAAAGTGAAAAATGGGACAGCTGACTCCCAGCTAGTTTTTTTGCTTCTGGCTACTGAAAACTAGTATCATTAAAATTAGAAAATAATCTAAATGTTTTTCCTCCTAGCTGTTGAAAAACCTTAGACCTTAGTGACGCTGCTGTTTGTTTTCTTGCCAAAATACAGTGTTTTACTATAGCATACAATGAAGATGGACCATGAAGGTGCACTGCAAGTCCGAGTGTGCTCCCAAGAGGCAATTTTACTCTTCAGCTGCCAGTGGAAAATTTAGGATTCTTTCCAATGAAGTTATGGTGAGTGTGGGAATATCTCCCAGTATTAGCTTCCATAAATGACAGATTTAATTTAGAGGAGGTCAGACATTCTGAAGCACCATAGAGTAATAAACCCAAAACTTAGCATCTGACAGCACGGTAAACTTTACAAAATAACTGTGCTCAAACACAAATGCAAATTCAAAACATTTGCGGTTGTTTTTGGAAGTATCATATCACTAATCAGTAACTTATTTACGAATCATTAAATGGCAATTCAGGTATCAGTGTCAAAATCAGAAACAAAACTTATAAAATCTGTGATTCTTGACATTTCTATGTATCCCACAGCCATATAGTTTTAATTGTATTGTTCTAAAAGAAATCATATATTGAAACTCTGATTCTAATAAGACTCTAATAGAGACCTAATTAATTTTTTTCTGGCATTAGGAACCAATGTTAGCCAGTGTTGTACAATGTTCTTGTATTCCAACATTACACCCCTAAGTCAGTTTTCATCCTCTGTGTTTCATGTTAGCTTGATCAATTAAAAAAACCCAATGTACTATTCTTCAGTGATGGTGCCCAGAACATCATTAATCATCATCCTTTGCAAGTGACAATTGCTTTGAAAGTAATTTAGTACACAGTGCTTTTTTTTCTAGTGTTCCAAGGCAGGTGTTCCAACTGACATAGTTTCTTGTACCTAATTATTAAGGTTTCCCTTGCCACATCTTGTCCGATACTTCTGCTGTCTGCTTATGCATGCTAATATTTTATGCTGAGAAACTATATCTGCGTTCCTTCAGTGCTGAAGATGACTACTCTAGTGTTACCAAGGTGATAAGGCAATATGGTGAGAACAAAATAGTGATCAGTAATCAGTCCTACATTTTATATAGGTGTCTGAGCTAATCTAGTTCAGTGCTAGGGATACTGAACAAAAAAACAAATGAGAGCGCCATTGACTTGTGGTTTCATAAAGCAGGTTAGCACAGAGATGGAATTTGACCCAAGATAATTTGATTTTCATACTGTGATGTTGTAAATTGATGGCTATCTATAAGGAAACATTTCAAAGTACTTTATGAACTGCGTAAGAGAACTTCAGAAGTCTGACACTAAGTGCTGCTAGTGATATCCATGGAAAATTTTAGCATTTTGCTGTTGGACAGGGAGGTGGGGCTGATTTTGTCTTTAATGTAGATTTTCTAGGAAGCAGACAGGTTGTAGCAAGCATGCAAGTCCCTTGGCATTCCTAGGTATAGGATAGCTTACTTGCTACATGAAATGCAATTGCAGGCTCTTCAGTTTGAATTTCCAGCTCAAACTGTGGAAAACAAGAAGCCTAGGGAGGGAGAGGCAGAAAGGAGAAAGGAATGTGCAGTAGGATTTGATCATTTGCTGGAAATCAGTAGCTTTTGTACAATGTGGGAGTGAAACATTATGTTCTAGTTTTTTACTATGCGGTTCTCTACTTTTTTCCCCCCACATATTCCTGAAGGACATAGGAATAGTATTGCATTTTGGGCTGAAGTAGGTCTTAGTTCAAAGAAATTTGCTTTTTATTGTACTTCAACATGGGTTACTGTAAACATACATTAAAACTGTAAGCTAAGAAGTTCATTGACTTACTCTGCAATTAAGGTAAGCCTGTGTCTTTCCTAGTGCAATATGACCAACAAAAATAATTATACTTACAGGCTACTTTATGCACTTAGAGGATTGACCCTCATGCCACTGATTTCCAGGTAAGTGGTACTTTTCACTTTTTGGTGGCCACATCTCTCCCTAGGCACTTAGTCCTCTTTGTGACAGCAAATTATGCTGAAGAGTAAGCCACGAAGCCATTGAACAACAGAGTTAGTGTATTTCTGGTTGTCTTTGAATGCAAGCTTCTTAAACTAGCTTACCCACGCAGCTTTATCTTCTACAGATAGCACTGATTGTTTTGTTTTGTTTCTGTGTTGGTAACATGAAGAAACAGTGCTTGCCTCTGTACTGTGGGACCTGGTGGTAATTCCTAGGTGCTGAGTCCAGCTATGTGTCCTGGTCATATTATTTTGGGATGAAAGTTCCATCCTTGTCATTTCTCCTGGTATGCTGGGGAAAGGAGAGCGAGGTGTACAGAAAAAGGTTGCAGCATACTCCCAAGGGATCCCTTTTACAGCTTGCATGATGGAACAACCTTGTGATGATTACAAAGTCTTTGTCCCCCAAATAAATAAAATTAATCACTTCTCAAGTTTGCCTAGTTATCCTTCTGGTTTCTGCCAAGGCACTAATTGGCCTTTTGAGGAACAGTTCCTTACGGATGAGCAAATAAATTGATTTTGCAAGGTTTGCTAGTTGCTGGAACGCTTATTTCACCATGAGCTATACTGAGCCACACACATACACACGCGCACACACAGCGTGTTGCTTTCTCTTCTCTGTAGTACCAATCTAAATATTTTGCAGGGACAAACCCTGAGTTAGGTAGACTTCATTTTAGAAAAGGAGTTTTCTAAATTCACGGAAACTTGTTACCTTTATCATTTATGGAAATAAATTATGCAAACCCATGAAAAATGTAAAAACTTGGAATTGTTGGGTACTGCTACATTTTGCCTAGCAATGAAGGATGAGACTGCCATGCACCTGAACAAATTGTACATGTGTATTTGAATTCTACTTCTCTCTGGGCAACACTCAAATAATTGGATCCCATATAACTGGTTTTTTTTGGTATGCCCAAGTTATGGCCTGCAATTTAAAGTTTTGCCAGAATAATGTGTTAAAATGTGAAAAATGATCACATAAACAAGCAATAATTGTGATTTTGCTGTCAAATTCTTCCATGAGCCTATTTAATTTCATTTGGGGAATTGGTTTAACTCTACCTACAAAATAATTAATTTGTTGGTGCAAGAAAACAATAAGAAAGTAAAAATGTTATGTAAAGTGCTTCTGTACTTTTGATTCAGGTAATATTTAAAATGTAGGCATGTCATACCAGTACTGCTACATTTAACTGTATACTGCAACCTATGTCAGTTTTCAGAAACCTCTGATAGGAGCATGAAAAAGGAACCCTCAAGTAAATTTGGGGATTGTCTTAGTATAAAATGCGCCAAGTGCACTTGTAAAGAGAAAAGATACTGTAATTATAGCAGCCACCATAATTGCAGTGGCTCCAGAAAGCCTACACCATCAACACAAGATAAAATTAGGGAAGCTTCTTAGAACACCAAATTGTGTTTAGCTAACATACATGTTCAAGGCTCAAAAATGTAGGCACTTTCTTTAGTGACTTGAAGAGAAAAAAATCGGATTACAACATTTCTGGATCCTTTAGACATAACTTCTTATGAAGCTGAAGGCAAGAAACACTGCTCTTGTCATGCTGGAGGACTATAGGTAGAAGTCTGGATAAGAATGTATGTGTTACAGGTCATTGTGCTGCGATGGGCTGTTGAAACTACACTGGTAATAGCCATTTTAAATGGAATCCCGGTATGGTTGCCAAGATCTTTTTTTGTATAGCATAACAAGAAGAGCGTACATTTGTATGGGTCTCAGTGGCTGAAGCTGCCACTGATCAAGCTGATAATGATCAAGTCAACACTATCAGCTTTGGAGTTTTGAGGTGAGGAATGGATGGCATTGCTGGAATACTTTGCTACAAAAGTTAATAGAAATATTAATAAAGTAACAAAAGGTGGATGTTGTTTAGCACAAAATATAGCATAACGGTGGAAAGCACTGCAACAGAAATCTCTTTTTAGCGGTTGATGCTCTTTTTCCATCCTCATCTTTATCAAGCTGTCTTTTCTCGCTCTCAGCAAACTGTAATGGATACAAGTAGGAATTGTGTTTTATTCCCTCTTTTTCCTTCTAAATTAAGTCCTGCTCTTGGAACCTGCTGCTTCTTTTCTGTTCCTTATGCTTTCTCAAGCAGTGCTATCCGGGAACTTCCTTGCACTCCTTTAAAAATGTTCCTGAAGACCAACCGGTTCTGTGAACTGTTTTAGCCATAAAGAACACACCCCGTATGTGTTTGTTCTGATTTATCTTGCTCTGTACTGCTCTACTCTTGTACTTTGTACTTTAAACTGGGGCAGGGAATATTTGTTGTATCAATATATAAATGATATCTCTAAGACAAAGACTGGTATGTACAGGTTGGGTTTTTTTTCCTTTTTTAAAACAGAAAATACGTGCATAATGTGTATCAAAATGTATGGCCATAGAAGGTATTTCTGTTCATGGGGATAATACAAAGGATATGTAAAATGTTCTATGTCAGGGAAACAGAGACATTTTAAAATCATGTGTATCACACATATTTAGCTCCTTTCTCTACAAGAAGCAAAAAATGTTTTACGGAACCAACTGATATAACATACTGAATGCAGCAGCTGTTATTCTTCCATTGTTACAGCGAAAAAGCAAGAAGTACAAAATGTTATCTCTCAGTTTATGGAAATTACAGCAACTAGATAGAAAGACCCTATGGAAATAAGCTAGTTAGTTGACCCAAGGTTAGACAGGGTACCAATATTCAAATTAAAAGATAAATGAGGATATTTGGATCTTAGAGTGTCCTTGATTTAACCCACACAGCTGTACTTCTACTCTGCTTGATCATTTTAGATGTCCTTATTCCAGTCACCAGCATGTATTGATGAAATTTTTCAACCTGCAACTGTGAATTAAGCCGTTAGGTCATTTATGGTGAACTTACCTATACAATAATGTATAAACTATATAATCTTCCCCTTTTTCTTGAAAATTTCCAGTTCTTCTGCTACTTGAGACGGTTCAAACCCAACTATGGTCTGCTTTAGTCCAATCACCGGTGATAAGACAGAAAGAATAGTAGAAGGAGGCTCTCAGTGCCTACTGTTTGAAGCTCTTGGCATTGAAAAATTGTTTGGACATCACTCTAAATTTGCTGATCAGAATTCCTTCATTTTATGAGTTAAATTTAAAGGTGAATCACAGACAAATGTGTTTCTTACATGGACTTCAACTTTTCTGGTGACAACTAACTATCTGTGCTTGCAAATTTGACGGGTGGATGGCTGCCTACAGTAACTTGTACCCCGTGTTGAACCAGGCACAAAAATCAAGAGAAATAAGGCATCTGGAACACAGGTAAAGTCTTCTTTCAAACTCAAGGAATCTGTACTAATAGATCTTGATGTTGCATAGCACTGAGGAAGTCACACTCCTACTACTTCACAATATGAAGTTTCCTGATGTTTAATTTGTCAGAATATTTTAGAAATCAAAGGGGGGGAGGGGGGAGAAACATGTATATTTAATCTCAAAGAAAAAAGCAAAGGAAATTGAGCAAATGTATTTCTCTTATTGCAGAAATTTTATCTGTGGTCTCAGTCCAGTCCCTTCCAAGAATAAGAAAATTTGACCTTGGATAGATATAAAAGATGGAGAAAAAGTATTATTAAATCTAACCTTTTTTTTTTAAAAAAAATACATATTTTTCTATAACTTTTCTCACATACAGCTTGTATTACTTGTCCTCAGGTTTTTTTGTTAGTTTGTTTTCATGGAGGCATTAGGATTCAAAGACTCAGGTACTTTTGTCCTTAAAACTTTTGACAAAAGCAAGCTTTTAATTTTCTTATCCCAAGCTTTCTTGTTGCATTGACAAATTCCAAATGACTGATTGGAGAAAACTCCACATTTCACTCTTCCTTTTGCTTCTTTCTTTGCAGATCTAGATTATAACACTTTGTCACATTTTGGTCATAGGGGTGACTTGCTGGATCGCCATCAAATTAGAACTTCACAGGTGGTAGAATACAAGCCGGTCAGAATTTTATTAACCTAGAAAGTCGGTCTTTCCTTTGGAGCTCAGATCTCCTAGCAGCGTAGTCTAAATTTAAAAATTTTCGACTGAGAAACAGATATTGTGGTCTCACCTGATGAGATACCAGATAATATTAAAGAACAGGTAATCGTCTGTTTGAAAATAAATTTTACAGGCTCATTGAACGTACTGGGTTTCAGCAAGTAAGTGCTCTTAAGTGGTGTGCGTCTATCAGTGACAATGGTGAAATGGCCTATGTTAAGAGCTCAGATTGTATCCTTGCTTCATTGGTGAAGAAAATGTGGAGCTCTTGGTTGAACAAGTATTCTCATAATACCAGCAAATGGCAACTTATTCTCTAATGCAGGCCAGATGAGTCTCACAAGTAACTGAAATGTTTTAAAACGTTCATATAAACAGACTGGCCTCCTGTAGATGCAGCTCTACTGCATTGGGCACCAAATTGTTACACCTACCTGAGACTGGGTTTTATAGAAAGAGGTTGGCTGGTGTTAGCCCGCGTACCTCTACGCAGTGCTGTGCATCTTGGACAGACAACTTAAAGGACCCACCACACACACACATTTATTGGGTAGTACGTACGCAGTTACATGGCAGTTGTTTCAGCAGCTGTGCTTACCAACCCAGTAATTAACGTTCTGTCAGGTGGCACAGTCTGTACAAGCCCAGGGCTGCTAAGTGTATTCCAGCATTAAACACTGAAGTACGAGCATGTGAAAGGAGATAATGCTTACCAAGTTAATTTGTATAGTGCTTTCCCAGTCCTTCTCATTGTTCACTCCAGCGTTATTAACCACAATATCCAGCCTTCCAAAATGTTCAATTACTTTCTTGAAAGCACCTAAGGTAAGATCCAAGGGTGACATTTCTTAGCACTTAAGGAAAGTGAGACATAAAAATACAATGCAAGCATACAAATCAGTGTTTTACTAGTCCACCAAAATGTCTTAACTGTTTTCTTAACCACTAATGAGCAACATGCAATTAAACTATTTATCTAACCATTACACCAATATTAAATGTATTCAGGAAAACTGACAGGATCAAGATACCATAGCTGCCTTTTCAGTCAGTTTTATAATGCCTGATAACAGGAGCTAATGAAAGTTCTTAGCACCCATACATTTTATATTAGGTAGGATATTTGGCACCCTGATTATATAAATCAAGCACTTACAGCTTGATTTTTAACAGTTTGATACAGCTAGTGAATTCAAGATTTGGCACCATCTCTTTTAAATGAAAAATAAAAGCTTCACATATTCAGAACAATTTTCTTGGGTGAGTCTGAATTTAACCTAAGAACGCAATTCTTATTCAGTGATATAACTAATATGAATCTTTCAAGTTCAAATAATTCATCATAGTTCTTGTTTAAATTTATCCATTTATGGATACATTGCTATACATCCTACTTGTCAAGTAACTTTAATAACGTGCTTCTCAAATTCAAACCTTCTTCTTTCTGTTCATGAAAATAGTGACCTGTCTTCCAAAGAATTTCAAAATAAAGAACTGGGAAACTTCCACAATGACATTGTGTTCTCCCAGGTGACAGCGTTCGAATGAAGATAAAAGATGTGTATGGAAAAACATGATGATGTCATAGAGATGAGCAAACTCATCTAGGCTGGCTCTGCTTTGACAGGATAGCTGGATGAGATGACCTCCAGATGTTTATTCCAGACTAAGATTTTCCATGACTGCAGACATTATCTGACATGTAAATATAGCTTGGTGGTTTTTTCCCCTCCAAATATTGTTCCTTGTCACTAAATACTTCTTATTATGTAAACCAAGACCCTGCGTCCCCCATATTGTTTTTAAAAAGCATCATTTGGTGACTGATTAAAAATCTAGAGTATTTCAGGTGTACTGAAATTATGCTTGACATCACTTAATGAAACCACTTCACTAAAAGGGTTCATCTTAATGCTCTGATCTTTAGTCTTTGGCTATCAGTGTCAGTCAGGAGCACAGCAGCAGCTCTGAGACATCCACCTTTTTTGCGGCAGTTGCAGGGGTTTTCAAAGTTTTTTTTCTTGCACCAGGTCGTGGGTACTGTTACAGCCTTTTCTTTGCTTGAATGCTGCCGGTCCATCAGAGTCATCATCTTGTCGTCAGAACAAGAGCTGGGCAGTGGACAGGAAAGGTTTTATTTGCCCAACTGCCTTTATTGTACACATTTTTCTAATATTCTTATTCTGTACTAGAATAATATTACTAAAGCCTCTATTTTTGGCTGTCTGCCTTTTTGGTGTTTGTTATGTTTGTTGCTATTTCATTCTCTGGTTGCTCAACTTAACTCTTTGATCACTTCTCATCTTCCCAATCCTGCATCAGCAAGGGCAAACGAAAACCTGTGGCTTTATTAGGAGCAGAACTGATTAACTTAGTTACAAGGAGGTAAATAAATACAATTTGGGTCCTTAATGAGCTTCCCAATTCTGGAAACTGGCTCTTTGGTTCCCTTTTAGGCCTCCTCTGAATAGTATCTTTCATCAACCTCATTCTTAATAGAATCTTTTCTCTTCAAAAAACACCATGGATAATAGTACTTTTGCCATTTATTTGTTTATTAAATTCACACAAGCTTTCTAGTTTACACATTGAGAAAAGAGCCATATGCTTTTCAGCTGTTTGCATATTTATGTTAAAATACAGAATTATTACCAAATTTGGAATATTTATCGTAAAAATTTACCTGCCTACAGTAATCCCATCTATTACCTATCCACAAATAGAAGAATCTCATCATAAATTCTTAATAGAGTTATCACCCACACATCAGTGTAAACTGACTTGTTCTTCCCTTTTCAAATGCAGAATAATTCTGTGTTTACATTTCATACTGGATCGTGCTTATGGAATCATAAAAATTAAAAGCAGATGATCATATGAAATACTGAATGAAGAAAAATGAAAAATAAAGAGGAGGATCCATTTTAAAGGAGAGGTAAGAAAAACAGTGGAAAGTAAGTACAAACACCAGTTATACGTGAGCTTCCTAAATATTCATGGAAAGCAAAAGTAAATGTACAGTGATTTTTCAAAAGTGGGATGAGATAGAAGATTTTCGTGGAGGACTATGTGAAAGAGCCACCAGAGAAAAAAGCACAAGCAAGACTTGAAGGTAGATGAAGCAGCTGATTTCCTACCTGTAAGCATTATCTACCTACAGATTTAGTACTGTGATTTGTTTCATACCGAAAGGGCTAAAGTCAAAATAAGAGGAACTTCATTCATGCACATGACCTTTAACATAAAAAGCAAGTACAGGACTTGATGCATCCACCAAGGACTTTAAACACTAGGAGTGAAATTAATCTAAGTTTATGAAGTGGTGGCTTGCAATTACAAGTGAAAAGATAAGAAAATAAAGGAGTAAAAAACCCCTCCAACCAACAAAACCACTAAAAAATACCCCAGAAACCCCAAAGGATTGTAAGACGAGAGCGCAAATTTGTGCTAAGAGACCTGCGGCAGGCATAATGCAGTATCAGAGAAGCAGAAGCAGCAGCCGCCCGTTCTTGGTCTCGCTCCTTGCAAAAGCCTGTTCCCATCCTACTCGGATTGCTCTTTCCC
>NW_009607692.1:60822-61991 GCF_000690535.1 Cariama cristata
TACCAGCTTGGTTCCAAACCCTCCCTGCTGACCCGTCCTGCTCGCTCCGGTGCCCATGCACACCCTGATGGTCCCGGACTACCCTGGCACTACAGGGAGGAGGGACTGGGGCAGAGAAAGCACACGGGGGTAGCACCTCTGCTGCAGCACATGCTAGTCCTACCCCTGGGATGCTTTTTCTTGCTCCTAGGTCACTCCTCCCAAAATCAGCCTAGCTGATAAAAACTTGGTTTGCTGATTAGAGCAGATCTCAAACTTAAAGTCTATCATCTCTCTTGCAGACAGGCGATGTAAAGCTTTGGAATTAGGCATCACCATGCTAGCTCGGAGCAGTGAACGTTATTGCTGAATGCTGCACTAGCCACAATGTTTCATGAAAGAGGGATGGGTACGCTCAATCACTGCTGTTGAGAAAGCGGCCAGCAAAGTGTAGTCAATAAAAGCAGAACAAAAAATGTCCACATCTAGCCTGACACAAATGAATCTGGGGAAAGGGCACTGACAAAAGCAATGTCAAAATCTGAGTTGCTACCTATGAATGTATGATTTAACAATGAAACTTTGGTGAAGCGATGTGCCTGTTATGAAATAGTGTGAAGGGTACATCAGCATTATATGATACTCTAAGAACTTGGCAGGGAACACGATTTATTCACTAAGTGAAAACAGAAACGCAAATCGTATATGGGGGAAGCTCCTTGCCATTCCCTGCATCTGCAAAATGTGCGTGAAATGTCACCGACCCATATTAACTCCGTGATAAAGCAGCGTGCCATCTTTTGCCAATGCTGCTTTCAGCTCCAGCAGCACACGTTGAAAGCGAGTGCGCTGTATGGAAGGGGCTCTGCAACCCGGAGCAGAATTTATTACTCCCGTGACGAGGGAATGCAGCTTGGGAGTCTGCGCTGAAGCCTCATAAAAAGCAGGTCCGTGCTTTACAGTTTATAGCTATTACTCACAAAATGACAATTACCTTCTGCAGAGGCTTTCGTGCAAAAATGTCACACGCGGCACTCGATGGAAACGACTTCTCGGGCTTTTCTTTACCATGTGCCAAGTGGCACGGCAAAGTAGAGGCTTTCCCAGCCGCGGGGTTCAGCGCCCAACCCCTCCAGAACCGCCGTCCGCAGCGATGGGGAGCGGGGTCCCCGCGCCGCAGCGGGGCCGGG
>NW_009607693.1:0-73338 GCF_000690535.1 Cariama cristata
GCCCTGTTTTAGCCAAACCAGGACAGGGACTTAACTGACTATGGATTTTAAACCACAAGAAGTGTGATGAAAAAAAAACAGGCAATAAAAGTAAACAAAAAGTTTGCTTTTATATATGTCTATGTATGTGCATATATATATATATAACTAACAGCAAATCTTGTATTGATGTAAAGAATGTTGGGGAAATTCTTGAGTTTTTAGGATCATCTGATAACCCCATTTGTTTGCATGTGTTATCATCAACATTTTAACACTCATAGTTTATATATTTATACTTACATTTTAATTTATTTAATTTTTTAAGTAGTGAAAATATAGCTTTTCCAGTTCTAAAAAAGTAATATTATTTCCAATCACCTCAAACAGTACAGTAACTTACTGTACTGCAGCTCTTGTAGTGTAGCTCCTACAACTGTTGTTGTATTTAAAACTTTTTTGATTATTTAACTCTGTTAGGTTGTAATAAGTCATGGTCTTGTTCTTATAGAAAATATTCACATGCTTAACTTTGAGCACAAGTAACCTCATAAAAATCAATGAGCTAAGCAGATGTTTAAAATTAATCATGGCAATAAATCTTTGGAGACTCGAGGCCTTTAAATTATATGTACAAAAAGTATTACAGTAACTTTCAAGGAATGACAAGAATTTTTATAAAAAAAATGCAGCAGTACTGAATTACGAAACACTTCAGTATACATTACTGAATAACAACATTTACTTTTTCCCTTAAAAATCCAAACCCTAGGCCAAACCAAATGGAGCTTGTAATTTCTAGAAGAAAGAGCCCCAATTAAGAAGCATATGTGATGGAGAGGGGGAAAAAAGAGGGGAATAGTACTCAGAAAGTCAAATAACTAAAAAATAATTTCTCAGCACAATTTTCTTCAGAAGAATTTTAGGGCTAAATTCAAAAGCTGTTATAATCATGAAGTGCAACTTATGTGAAATTTAACACTTAAAAATATGATCCAGACTCTTTCACCTTACATTTTGTTTGAGTTTTTGCAGGTGCCTCAATTCCTACTGTGTCAAATTACTTACATATTTTGCACAAAGGAGTCACCAGATAAAATTCACAAATTAAAAGAACCAGCCATAACACAGCACCTTTTCTTGCTCCTTGTGTGCCCTCAAGACCTGTCTACAAAGTAATATTTATGCTTTTTTACTTTTCTGCCTGGTCCAGACCTTCCTGTCATTCTTGGCTGTGCAATATGGCCCAGTTTCAATGTGAGCTGTGTATCTGTCCCAGACTGTGTTCCAGCCAGGGAGGTAGGAATTGCGTGTGTTTGGGTCAAGGAAGGCATCAGACCCAGACCTTTTGATGCCTCATAAAGAATGGAAATATAGAGGGTGAGAAGTAGAGGCAGTTCACCTTGTGCACAAAGTACTCCTCCTCTGTGGTCATATAGTAAATATAGAGAACCAGCTGTCAATATCTGAAGGGATTATCTGAAGTACATCAGTATGGGTCAAGCTGAACTAAGATGATAGCTGCCCAACCTGGTAGAAGACAAGTTAGCCTTTGTCTGAAAACCCTGTAGCTGTGCTCTTGTGAGTGATAACCAGAATAGTGATCCATTAAGGTCAGTCTGATTGATCTATATGCAGGCACAGACAAGTAGCAATGTATATACCTATTTTTTGACTGGATCTATCTTATAACCTGCCTCCTCAAAGTGTAGGTGGAGACCAAGCGTCATGCCTGTGCCTCTCTCTACTAACATGTCGTTAGGTGCCAGAGTTAACTAGTTACTATGAAACTTCCTGGCAAGGATTTTCAGAAATTTATCTGCTTTCATGAATTCCACTCCAGGATCCTAAATGCTACTTGTGGGTACACTATTTTGCTACACATAAACCCTCAGGGCTTCATTTTCTTATGACTTCAAAAAAGGCTTTTTCCCTGATCACACTGGGAATTAGAGATTTTTGCTGAGTCCACGTATATAGGACCAAGTTTTCACTTCTTCATACATTGAAAATTCTTCTAAATAAACCACCCTAGAGCAAGCAAACTAGATAGCTTGGTAATCAAAATTAGAGAGGGGAACAAGTCCTGAATTCTTAACACTCTGCCAATCCTGGAAAAATATTTTTTTCTTGAAACTTGGACCACAAGAACTATTATGGTGATGACTATAGTACTTTTAAGATTACTTTGTCAGGACTTTGAGGATGGCAGGTCTTTCTTCTATTCCTCCACTTCCTCCTTTTATGGCAAAAGACATGGTAACACTGGCTTTAATCCCTCAAATAAATCAACAGGTCAGCCTTTGCTATTAAGAAGTGAGGTATTAATTCCTACAGCCAAGAGATAAACAGGTACGTTTGGAAAGTAACATTAGGAAAGCAATTTCAAATTCACAGAGTGCTATTTATTCTTTTCCATTGTCAAGGCAATCCTGATAACGTGAAGATGTTTGCTACTGCCCTTTTAATCTGTTTTTACAAAGAGCTATCCATCCTCTAATCTTGCTCAATTTGGTGAAGGCATTCTGCTGCTTCTCTGCAAGAATTGCATTATACACAGACCTTGTAGGTCAAAAAAAAAGTTCTTGGTACTTTTATTCTACCTTTTCAGTGATTTCTGGTCATAATTATACCTGTGTGGTTGTACACAAATCTAACACTAATTGATCGGAGCATTAACATTGCTTGACTAATGAATTTTCCGTATAATTCATGGCCAGTTTCCTTACTGTTGTATATATATACCCATATGGGGAGCATAGAAAACACCTTCCACAACGTGCTGAAAATCAGAGAAAACTCTTGATGTCCATGCTCCCTGTGACAGAACCCAGAGCCAAACTTGAGTCTGTCAAGTACTTCAAGTTCCTATCTCCATGACGAAAAATGCTCTGGTATTCCTGATGGTATTAGACATATTTGCTTCTTGCATCTTATAAGCAGTTCATCTGTCATGTGTATCCAAAATTATCTTGCTAGGCGGTCTGCCCTAGAGTCACAGGTCCAAAGTCTTTGGGTTGTACAAGTCACGGACTTGTGGTAACTAGACACTGCCCAAGCATAAAAAGGTGGTGAGTCTCTGGCTCTAGGGTAGCTAGGCAAGAACGTAAGCAAAAAAGTCTTCAGAGGATTATTATAAAATCCATAGAAGTAAATACAGTAATAAAATGTAAAAATAAAAATAAAATATTTTGGGCTCAGCAAATAGATTTTCTGCTGAAGGCTGTCTCAGAAAATATCTATTTAGTTTTATTTATTATGGAAATCATCATGAAGTTGCTATGCCTCCCGGTCATGGGATACATAGCAGGTAAGTCCATGTATATGTACGCAGATGTATGATACACATATCAGGCACATTTACCCTTTTTTGACAATTTCCTGTGCCCTTTAATGTAACATGGAATTCTCAAAGTTAGTAGGAACACACATACAGACACGAAAAGGTGAATATAGGTAAATGGTATGTTCAATCAGGAATAAAAATAACAAATAAATCAGAACTCTGAAACAGGTCTTACATTTTCAGAAAAGGTAATGAGGTCCCAGTTGACAAAAGGTACTGAGATGCTCGGCCCTAGTTGCCCAGCGTGAATTCGTTCATCTGTGAGTTTAGTCCTGAAACAAGCACTGTCCTACATGCTTTATGATATTAAAGGAGCTGCATATTCTCAATACAGGATTGCAAGGGACAGAGGGGATGTCTGGAGTTCAGCAGATGTGTTCTAAGGAAGTACGTCAAGGCATAGAAAATAAGCTCAAAATAAATTAAAAAATACTATCTGCTTGTAGAATATTCTACTCAAATATCACTCTGGAATTGGGACAGTCAGCTCTAAGAATAACTGACTGCCATCTCTGACCCATTAGCTGAGTCTTACGCAGACTGACACAAGCGGAACAGCAAAACTGGCACAGTCTGCAGGCCGCAGTTGGCAGGGAAGACAATTCAGAGCACATTCTGTTTACATTAAAAGTCTGTTGCAAAGCACAAACACAGTGTTCAAAACCACTCTGTGTGAAAGGTGTAACATGGACCCCACAACTGCCGATAGATTCTGGAAGGGCAGAGTGAGCAGGGTCCTTGCCTCATCTGACATGGTAGGATCTTGATCATGATTTTATTTAGTCCTTAATTGAGCAAGGCAGCAGCGGAGACATATTTCCTAGAGTTCTCTGCCTGAACTTGACTACCTTGTGGCTAGCTAGTTACAATCGCAATAACCAAAAACTTCAAAGCTCCTGCCAAGGAATATGCTAGGCATTTAATAGTTATCCAGTATCTATAACTCAGACAATGGTAATGTGACTACGGAAATATTTACATTTCCTTAAAAGCCTCCATTCTTGAATTTAATGAGTGTGGAATACTGTTACCTGCTTTCATTTATATTATTAAATAGATGACCTGGATGAGAATAAAATTGTGATTTTAATAATAATAATAATAATAATAATAATATTGCTTCAGATTTTCATTACAGACAGAGCAACTTGAATGCAACACAAAATCTGAGAATTAATTTCTGATAATCTTCTGACAATACCTCCCAATTCCAAGAGCTTTTTCTCATTAGATCTAAAAGCACTACAGAAAAGCAACTGTGTTACCTCTGGACAGGGAAACTGCAGCCATAGTTTTGCGTTTGCTTTCTTCTCTTACTGCACCTGAAAGGCCACCTCAGTTTAGCAGGCATTACTGTTGGTCACAACTTGCTATACAGTGCATCAGTATTAGGTAACTGAAGTGATTTAGTTTAAAAGTGTGTCCGGAGGAAAAAAAAAAGATTAGATTCACTCATCATGTTTCAGCAGAAGTCCCCAAAATTTGTACAGGTTCAAATGAAGATGCGAAAGGGTATCTGGGAATGGTGGAGGAAACAAGAGCTCTGTAAGCTGCAGAGAAAAAAAGGAGCGGAATAAATGCCTGGTTCATTGAATGGTGAAATGCCTACCTTAAAGTTATCCTGCAAAAAAAGGAGCATAAATAGTAGTGGATCCTTTAGCTTCAGAGACTATTTTTTCTCCCAGTTCCTTAAAAACAACGTACAAGAAACAGATCCCTACTTTAAGGAAAGAAAAAAAGACAGTGATTTAGGCTCTTAAATGTTAATATTTGAGTTTGATTATATTACTAGCTCTCTGTCAGAAATACCCATCATAGACTTCATTAGAGAAAATTAAATCAATGACCTCCTTATTCAGTTTTAGAAGGGAAGACGGGTCTACTTTATGATGTATTAATTTCTTTAAATTACAGACTGCAGTCAGTTATACCAGCTGGTTGCTTGTCTATAGTGCCGTTCATTTATATGATCATTATTAGACCCTTCCTCTCTGCCTCTTTCGGGAAGGAAGTGCAGTGAGTTTGCTCTCCATCTGTTTGACACAATGTAAAACAGGCGGGAAATCTGCCAGCATTCAAGGGATTTCCTATTACTCGTGCCCCAGGACACACTGATACACAGATCCAGAGTGGAAAAACATATATTCTAAGACCTCCTGTTAGGGCCTTGCTACACACATGAGGGCTTATCCAATACTTTTTAAACCACGAGGTCAGCAAATTTTAAACACCAGATCTCAACTGGCAAATCTGCTGAGTAGCCATTTAGAACATGAAATGATAGCAAGCACAAAAGCATAGATTCCACAATAAATATAGACCATTAACAATATGCACAGACTAGAAAATCTTATCTGAGTTAGTCTAAGAAAGAAAAACACAAGAAGCAGTTCAGGTACCAGCTAAAATTCAGAATGATTCCTACTTTATCCATGTAAGTTCAGCCAAGCATAATAAATCCTTCACAAAGTGTAAAAGCATGTATAAGCTCACTTTAGTGAAAAGAATAGTATTGCTACTTGTCATCGTAATAAAGGATCATCGTAGATTCATTTTCTTCTTGAAGACTTTGCAAAAGCATTGTAGCCAAATCTCTGGATGCTTAATGACAGGATGAACAGCTTATAGTGAGCTACAATGTCTGCAACGGGTAGAGAATTTTTAAAACAGTATGATTTGATTCTATGTAAATATCTAACATCTGCTAAAATCTGTGCCGCTTCTGTTAACTAATTAGAAAATTATTTTAAAGAATTATAATGGACAGTTTCCTAGGCTCCCAAAATTAAGTATTTCAGCATTTCCGACAGTCTGCAAAACTTTTTTTATCAAACTGACATTTCCAAGATTTTGAGCAACCATTAGTAAACTGTTACGTTAAGCCACAGTACAGGGAGTATATAACAAAAACTCTTTTTTTCATACTGTAACTTTCCCTCAGCTATAGAAATCAGTATTTCCATTTAGGGTGCTCTCTATGAATTACATTTGAGATTTTACTGCGTGTTTATGTAAGGAGAAATAATAAAATAAAATGTTATTCTTCATTTAGTTCTTATGTCATATAATTATGATTTCTATAACTCCTCCACATAGCCATTATGAAATGCGAATTTAAGTGCTCTATCTGCAGGGTAGGTTAAGAACACATAATACAATAATTAATGGAGTGTAGGTAGGTAATACAAGTATAATGGTTTAATCATCTATTTTTTCTGCAAAATGATTGTAAAGTGAAGTGGTTCCAAAAGCCAGTGCACCATCAAGCAATGTGACCTCCTTATCAGGACATCTAAAGACTAAACTGTTCTGTCCATGTGCATGCTATTCCACAAAGTAACTTTTGTGTATCTCTAGAAATGTCGGGTTTGAAGAATGACACTTAAAGCTACGATCAGTAACTGTGAAGTCAAAACTATTATCAAGTAAGAATATCAAGTTTGAGGTGTTTATTATCAGCTTTCTCATTTTGATGTTCAGAAAAGAGTTTCATAACACCCTAAATCGCCTATGAATTTGCCCCTTTTACATGAAGGGACAGCTTGATCCAATGAAGAATTCACATTACTTTGCTTTCATCATGTGGAAAAATTCACCACAAGGGAAATGGAATGCAAGTTTTAAGAAATAAGAGAAATTATTTGAACATGTAAGTTTTCATTCAATTTTTATTAGGAATATTAGTCAGACTAACCCGATTGTTTTAGGCTAATGTACAAAGACGAAATAGTAGTCTGACCACTCTAAGAGGTGGGCTGGGTAACGATGCACCAAACATGACCAAAGCTGTGAATGGATCTGTTACAAGCATCAATTAGAAGTCTAGATTATGGTGTGCTTTTGTTTTTACTTTTCCTGCCAGTAGACACTTGCATCCAAGTAATGTTTCCTTGCCGGCTGATTTTGCTGAATCCAGAGTAGGCTTACATACTTCCTTCCATCTCTTTGTAAATGATAGACTAGGTGACTGTAGAACCAGCTCTTCTAAAGAAAAATTGCCTGCAAGTCTTCTGAGAACAGTCACATTTAGGTTAAACACTTAGGCACTATGCGTGATCTTTTAGAATGACCTGCTGCCCACTCAACTGTTAAATGGAGGAGCACTGAACTACACTTGTAGCTAGAACTATACAAGCAGAGTAAATTCATTATTAAAAGAATCAGTAAATTAATGGTGGATATAGCTAATTTCTAGTGAAAAAAATTGTATACCAAGTATCTCCCAAATTAAATTATTGAAATGTATGCACCCTTAAAGACAGTTTACCAAATGATGTTTAAACGTTTTCTGTATTTTGTGCTTGCAGAAGACTATGACAAGATCACAGTCTACAGTGTGTTCTGAAAGACTATTTCCTGCCTCCTTTCTTCAGAATATTTCTGAAACTGTCATACACTTCTCCAGGTACTAATGTAGCCACTAATGATTTATATACATTTCTATAGTACAGCTGGTCTATACAACTTTTTGCTTCTGTTTTGATATTAGATTACTAGCACATCTGCAAAGTCTGCCTAAAAACATTACAAACAGTGTTAGAACAAAAAGTAGATCCAGGCAAAATATGTTAGTTCATTTCACTAGGTTGTTCTTATCAAAAAGTGCTTAAAGTGTTTCACTGAACAAAGAAGGCTTTCACCTTCACACAATTTCTAAGGTTTTATAAGAAGGAGCAAGTTCTCCAACAGCAACAGACTAGCAGTCCTGTGACTGAGGCATATTTTCGCACGTAGAAGCTGTGAAAGCAGACTTTGTCAAGATTTTTATCCACAGATCTCTAATACATTAGCCTATCATTTTTCTTCAGTTTCTTGGCTCTGTTCTGCCTCCTCTCTATCCTAACAGCAGCTAAAAGAGTTCAGCTGCCTTCTGGCTCTTTCCTTGGCTTATAATTGCACACTGTCCTCTGTGTCTTCTAATCTGTTTACTGACCGACAGTATGTGTTGGCATTTTGTGGCTTTTGGATAGGATTTGTGAAAATATTTGCAAATATTCCTGCATCAGTGTTGCATAACCAACTGTATGAAGAACGATTTGCATTTACGGGCAGAAAAATGATTTAACTTGTAACCTTTCCAGCTCTCCTGTTCTACATATTAATTAAGACTATTAATCATTTCTCCTACCTCCCCTCTTTTTTTTTTTTTAAGGGTCACATTTGGTTTCACATCAAAAAGGACCCTTTCTTAAATATATATATATATATTTACATACATAAAATTTGTCAAAATCTGTAAATAATATATTTTATGTCATCAGCTTCACGAGCAAAGACCAAGTAGTACTTATTTACCTTTCCACTCTCTCTCAGACCATAACCGTTTTAAGACTGATTTCATGTTCAGTGCAACCCAACTCACAGTGGTAGGAAAGAATGCTTAGAATAACCAGTAACAAGTATTTGACAAATCAGATGAAAAATTGGGTACATATACAGATATAATTTAAAACCTTTGGCAATCTGAGAGATCTCTAAAATATGTGCATTATTCTTATATTAGGAAAAATCTTTTCCATCAAGATGAAAACTTTCCAAATGATGTGTATTTTTTCATATGCAGTGTTAATACCTTCTCTTAGCTGTAATGTTTTAGACTTTATTTTAAAAAAATCTCCTTAGTTTGTGTGCAGTCTTCTTAACTAAAGTGCCTAATGCAGAATCTTAATTACCAAGGTTTTCTTCTATAGCCAGGCACTCCTCCAGGGAATCATTTAGCCCACCTAAAATCCCTGGAGTGGTTTATCACTTCCAATTAACTACTGAGGTAGCTGAAAGAGGAAACTTTTCTAAATCACATGCACTGTACAAGGAGTACCATGAATTCATGCTTTCATATTAAAAGGAAAACATTAATCTGTTTGTCTGCTCTGCTTGAAGGAGCTTTGTGGTACAATATTCAACTCTTCTTTTTCCTTCCCAGCTGGAGAAAGGCAACTTTCTGCTGCCAAAAACCTTTCTCTTTATTCTTACTATAGTAACTGCTAAAACATTGCTCAAGATCTGAGCAGTTCAGGGTATTTAAGCAAGACTTCTAAATCACCTTCTGGTGTTGCTTCTTTCCTTTCCTATTGCCTGGAGCCTACCTGTGCAAATCTTGTGACTGAGACACCTGCTGTGAGATTCAACTTCTGACACCTAAATTTGAGTGTCTGAATCTAGCCCCGAGTGCCTTCCGTGTCTTAACAGAATGTCAGTTTTACGCATTGATCTTTGGGCAGAGAACTTCCAGATACCTAGATGTCCAGAGGATGTCCAAATGTCTAAGTTTTCATTGCAAACAAGGCAAGCAGGTTTCCAGTAACATCAAGTCAATGGACATGGTGCACAGCTCTAGAAGGAACATCATGTGCTTCAGGGACACTGACATACAGCCTCACTGCAAATATGATATGCAGTCTTGCTATAGGGTCTTCCGGGTCTTTTGTACTTTTGCAGACACTAAGTCTGCTTGATTGCCAAAGATGCAGCAGTTCTACTGTGTTTGCACTTGCCAGTGTTGGCAGGACAGAGGTAGGTGCTGGAAGGTATCCTCTTTATATGGTTTGAACACCAAGGGGTCCTTGTCTGCCTTAGACATATCACTGAAATCTGGTTAAACATTACTGTGCTTTGGAAACTCTCACGCTGAAAACCTTTCTGTCATTTGACTTGTTTTTAAACTAAGTTGTGTTGTTTCTGAATACAAAGTTATGATTTCAAAGTTATTGTATGCTCTGAAGTCTCTTTTAAATTTAAAATTATGAATTATAAAATGGGATCTTAGAATATATTCAGTAAATTATTTCTTGCTCTGTGCTGGGCTAAGCAAGTTAGCTCATGTGAAATAAGTTTGCTATGGTTCCTATTAAAAAAAATACAGTAACAAAGGATTGATATTTTTCAACTTAGTAGATATTTAACCTGCTTCTACCATTTATTTTCAGCTTTGTGTTACAGCTTTTCTCAATTCTAAGCGGGACTGGAAGCAAGAAGTTGCTCTAGAAATTTTACAAGCAAGTTGTCGTGAGGGTTTTAGGTCAACTGTGAAATCTCAAAGGACTGGGTTTTCAAATGTACTTAGCATTGTCAACTAGTCAAAATCTCCAGTGTCCCTCGTCTCATCATTTTCTTTGGGCATGGTGTGTATTGAAGTGCAAGGAAAAGCTTCCAGTTTCAATTAAGGGAATAAATGGGAAAAAGAAGGGACCTTCTGTCTTGAAAATACTGCTGAAGAAGCTTAAAAAAATTGCTACTGTGTTTAAAGTCTGGCCTATGGGGCCTTTTGCAACTTTATGATAAAGATAGATGCTATTTTTTTGTATTGCTAGTAAGGAAAAATATTAAAAATTAACCCAGTGAAAAGAACATGGTTTCTAATTATGAAGCTGGCCATTATCACTTTCTTATCCTTGAGAAATGGCTCATAGATGGTGCTAACTAGAGTCAATTGCTACCCACTGTCTTGTGCTGACAGATAGCCACTCTGCTCTGGAGGGCACTTGCATAGAGCAGAATTATTTTTAGTTGCAGATACTTGGGAGCTTCAAGTCATTACTATGAATCATGTGACATTAAACACCTGTGGCAAACTGCCACCTCTGACAAACTCTTTACTGTGACCCAGGAGTATATGCACAATTAACATCAGATTGTACATCATTAAATTTTCCTGTCTGATCTATGAATGAGTTCTGCCCTACAGGTGTGGAAAGAAGAAACAACGATGATCCTGCTTACCAACCCAGGAACAGCCAACCTACTTTTAATATGTCTTCCCCCTAGACTTATAAAGAGACTGTTAATTACATTGATGATATAGCACCACAGTTTTGTTTTGTTTTGTTTTGTTTTTTTCTAATAGGGATTTCAGTAAAAACTTACAGCTATTTATAGCAAATATTACTGCTTCCATCACTGACTGAAATTTATGTAATTTAATTAACTTATGCCTTGGTGATATTTTGGAAATGAAGTAGCTCTGAAGTAGGCATTGAATGGAATCTGCTTAATATTCCATCAGAGTATACTGCAGCGTAAACCTAATTCTCTCGATAAGATGACACTGAATACAAAAAGGTAGGAAAATTGAACCTTTTTACTTAGTATGAAAAAGAACATGCAGTTCACATACCCTGGCAAAGTAATTGTGCTGAACAATAAAGACTGATGAAAAACTAAATTTTACTTGAGAGTAGGTGGCTTCCAGAGAGGATGCTCTCAGTGGCAGTGGTGATGCTGCATGTTTTGCGTATTCAGACTTTCTTGGATCTGATGGGTATTACCATTAATTCTCATTATTTTTTGGCACATATTCAATAGAGCTAACTTCATTGCCTTCTCATCCATCTACAGATAGAATTCAAAATATTCTTTTCAATTTTCATATTTCTTTATAATTTGCTCTTTTATTTCTCTAAACTCAGATCTAGCTGTCCAGGCTGCGTCTGCACTATTTCCACTAGCTAGTGATCTTAACTTCCTTTTCCTTCACCTAGTCATATGGAGCATTTCTCTGAATTTACAAGTAACTGTGTATGACTCTAGATAATGGCTGTAAGATCAAACTTTATGAAAATCTAATGACCAAAAGTTCCCTTTTTTTTTTAAGATAAAGTAACTCCTGTTTTACATGAGACAAATTTTCTGTAATTTTAAAAGGGCATCTTACAGAGCAGATTTTTGCAAAGAGAAATGTGAAGTTTTTATATCAAGGGAAGCAAATTTCATTACCTTTTGTAAAGGTAATTAGATATTTCCCACAGAAAGACAAATTTTAATAGTATCAGAACATAATATGAGAACCTGCATAAGCAGGCACATATGTAAGCAAAGACAATTTTTTTTTTCAGATGAAGATATCTAAATATTTCAGGGAAGCAAAGGTATTAATTATCATATATATAAAAAATATGATAATAATTTGTGACTTGGATACACTGTGTAGTTTTTTCAATTAAAAAATAATCTAGGTTAGTACAGATTTCTATATTAATAGTAAAATTCAATAGACATTTCCTAATTAGTGCAAATAAATGCAATGTGTACACTACATGTAAATTAAAACTCCTCTTTCTTCTCTCTTATTATTAAACAACTACAGAGTACCATCAAAGTGATGCGAGTTTCACCAACAGTAAAACCCTAATCTTAATTTAACATCTATGATTTCAAGTGATTATATTAATGTTTATGTAAAAACAATGTATGTACATGCAGAATCAGACATTTTGGATCTTCCTGCATTATATCCATTCTACTTGACCAACATCAACATCAGACATAAAACAGATACTCGTTTTGCTTACAGGCAACGCACAGTGTCGACTGATGCAGCACAAGCCTTCTGCTACCGTGACTCAGAGAGTCAGAATATTACTCCTTCTCTTTGACATTGACAGGAAGCTAAGTGCATGTTTAGAACAAAGCAAGTACTATGTGATATTCCCCCCAAAAAGGTGGGTTTTAGGATTACATACTTTCTTGAATCAGGTCTCGTGATTTGTGACAAGAGCAGAGCGGCAAAAGTGGCAGTTATGATCATTACAACTGCAAGTATTGTTGTTTGTGTCTCCAGTTGTGCAGTTGTGCCTTTTTTCTAAGTACTATGTAGAAAAAGTTAACACAAGAGGAGTCTGTTTTTTATCCCCTCCACACCAGGAAGAGAAAATACTGCTCCCATTAACCTTTGTTACAGGAATTTAATGTACTTTTTAAACACTAATATTGTTGCATGTAAATTACCAACAGTCAAATTTTCAGAGCGTACAGGATAAAACGTAAAAGGGTTTCTTCAAAACAGACTTGAACAGGAGATAAGTTGTGAATGGGCCAAGTGTGGGACATATGTACCAGGTAGAATATCACCTGGTGTGAACAGGCCTCGAAGTAACTCTGCGTCTTGGCACTGACTTTGCAACGATCCCTACTGAGGTAATTTCAGTCCATTTGATAACTGGGAAAGGGCAGCTTCCCTTCAAATCAGGGAGCAGAGTTAATGAAGTCTATTGCAAATGTTTCAGAGCCAGCTTGGCCATGGGAGGAAATAAAACATTAAGTCATTTCTGATGTGACTCAGTTTTTGGGTAATTGGTAGTTACCCTCTAAACTACCTGGCACTCAAAAGGCAACATATTCTAAATTTCTGGCAGCCGTTAGAATGCTAATGTTTAAGGTTGGCATAAATTATACTTACCTGAGCCAATCTATTACATGGTACTCTTACATACTTTGGCTGAATAGTTCATGTTTTTGTTGCTATTTGCTGTGGATTGCCACTTTTTCTTTATTTCTGTACTCCAACACACATGTATTTTATTTTAATTAAGTCATTACTGCTATCTTGTAGCTTTGCTTAGCACTTTTGATGTTTAGGTGCTATCTATATCTGTAATCTCCATCTCCATAATTAATGTTATTTTTATGATATTTTAATGTGAAATCAGTTTGAGAAAGACATCCTTTGGTTGCTAATATAAGCTTTAAAGAGATGTAGCTCCAAAGGCCAGAAATGGCTGTGATCATAGAATGGTAGAATCGTAGAATTGTAGAATCACAGATTCATAGAATGGTTTGGTTGGTAGGGACCTTAAAGATCATCCAGTTCCACCCCCCCTGCCATGGGCAAGGACACCTTCCACCAGACGAGGTTGCTCCAAGCCCCATCCAACGTGGCCTGGAACACATCCAGGGATGGGGCATCCACAGCTTCTCTGTGCAATGTGTTCCAGTGCCACACTACTCTCACTGTGAAAAATTTCTTCTTAATATCTAATCTAAAATTTCCATCTTCCAGTTCAAAGCCGTTGCTTCCTGTCCTATCACTACATGCCCTTGTAAAAAGTCTTCAAGGCTTATTTAGGCTAATTTAAGCAACACACATAGAGCTGTGCTTACATATGCAAGTATTTTCAGATAATCACAAAATCACACAATGGTCAGGAGTGGGAGAGGCCTTTGGAGATCACCTAGTCCAGACCCCCTGCCAAAGCAGGGTCACCTAGAACAGGTTGCACAGGATTGTGTCCAGGCGAGTTTTGAACATCTCCAGACAAGGAGACTCCACAACCTCTCTGGTCAGCCTTTTCCAGCACTCTGTCCCTCTCAGTGTAAAGAATCTTTTCCTCATATTGAGATGGAACTTCCTGTGTTTCAGTTTGTGCCCATTGCCACTGGCACCACTGAAAAGAGTCTGGTCCCATCCTCTTGACACCAAATTGAGTCTCAAGGTTGTACAAATTTGCAAAAGCAATTCGAATTTCCAAAAGCTGTCAATAAACTGGCAACCTGATAGAATAACTTGAACTTAAAGTGGCACATGAGGGGTGATGATGAAGTTTTAATAATTTAAAACAATACTTTTTCATTTTTTTAACCAATAAAATGAATGAAACTTAAGGAAGCTTAGATTTTGAAACAGAATAAAATAGAACATGGAGACAAATAGCTGACACAGGATCTGGAAAAAAAATAAAATATAAAAGATGACTTTTGATTTTGAAAAAGAACTTTTGCCTCTGTAACCAATCAAAACTGTCCTACTTTGCATAACCACCAAACTATTCATTCAATTATATCTGATTCATACTTACTTTATAACTATGCAGTGGAAATTTGCTCAAGGAGAAAGTATGTATAAAAAGACAAGAAATGGGATAAACTGTGTATGTGCTTACTGCCACAGGCATAAAAGATGCAGAAAGGTGCCTACCTTTCATGACGAGTTCTTTTGACTCCTTTATGATTCTTCACAACAGTAATTTTCACTTTCATTTACTTAGCAGCATATGCCTGGGGATCTTTTCCATCCCCTGTGAGCTGCAGTAAATTTTTTCTTAAAATATTCCCTGGCTCCCTTACTTTTCGATTAGATTGACTATAAACCAGATTGAGCATTAAAACTGGTGTATAACAACCAAATTCATTATGTATGTTACGTTGCAATGTAATTTCAATTAATTTTATACTGTAGCTGTCCTAGAAACTTTAATCAGATTTCTCTCTTCCATTTCTAATATAAAACTGTCTATTCATAAATAAGAGAAAACAAAAATTTAGCAACTTAAGGTTATACATGGAAGCTCTTTGCAACCAACATATTATTTTTGAAATAATAGAAAGATATCTTATATTATACAGGACTTCTTTTTATGCCTGCTGGCAATTGATTGAGTTTACATTAAACTGCAGCCCCCTGTAAGTAAAAGCTCTTGAACACAGAAATATAGAGTGTTTTCTTCTGAGATTAAAGGAGGTATTTTCTAGGCCACTGCAAAACCAGATATTAATATACATTTATTTAAAAGCTTTGTATTTCTGTCTGCTTTTTTCATCATTCTTTTTTTTCATATAAGCTTCACTCTGAAATTCAAACATTATGAATAAATAGACAACAATTTTTAGTATATCAGTGAAGGTGAAACTGTTCCAAGTTAGAAAGGAAATGAAGCTTCTTATTCAGTACTACCAAAATATTTTGATTCTAAAAATTTATTAGATTGATAGAATTTACAATTTATTTTGAAATTAAATTTTAAATTGATTAAACTGATAATTTATAAAACTACAAACACAAAAAATATTGAGTTATATCTCTATAAATGTTTTCAAGAGCTTGTGTAAATGACATGTTTGGATTTTTTTAATGACCACTTTATCAATTCACAAGGAAGGAAAAGTGTGTCTACATTGGAACAAAAGAATATCTTTGCACCACTTAATTTCTCTCTTAAGCTTTCAAAAAAACAGCTAAGTAATGCAAAAGATTTTGTGATTGTTCTCTACATAATAATGAAGATATATTGTCATTTGTTACTTAAATACCTTGTAATAATAATAATATATTCCTTTGACAAATGAAAAATCCAGATATCCTACATTCCTTCATAAGAAATCAAACTGAGATTTAAGTTTGACTGAACTGCACTATTGAAAGAAACTTTAATGATCGTTGCTATCACAAAAGCAATTTACCAGCATGAGAGAGTAGTTCATGGTATTAATCAGTAATAACTACGTAACTCCTCTGTACTATTACTTAACTGTTTTCATTTTGAGTATTTATAGTAAGAAGCAGGAGGGGTTTTGAAAGTTAGGTGACTCAGTGTGCTTGACATACATTCAGATGGATAGACCTATTTTAGTCTATCTGAACAGGAAGCCAGGTCACTCAGTAAAGAATGGTCAATAAAAATGGTGAAATAGGTTTTCTCCCAAGGACTGATAGCTGGATAATTTGAGAAAAGGATGGAGAAGAATCATGAAATACCTCTGGATCAATGGCTATTAATTTAAGAGCAGCACATTTCCTGGAATGAAACAGTTGATGTTGTTATGTGGAACAATTACCATTTTCAATTAACTGACATTTCACATAGCTTTGAGACTAGAGGAAGACAATAACCCTCAGCACCTAATCTCAGCTCTGCTGTTAGGCGAGCCTTTTGTCAATAGTTTTGTGGTATTATTTCAAAGGCAAACCCAATACACTGTGAGCAGTTACTTTCTTTGTCCTCAAACACTAAGAACCACACAGACACAGTTCAGGCACAGTTCAGATGCAATGAGAGCTACAACAACAGTCTTCTATGCTCATGTGTATATATATATATATGTGTGTATGTAGTTATCTATATATGCAAAAATACATGCGTGTGGGTGTGTGAGTGTGTTTGTGTGGTTTTAAATATCTGTATAAGTGCTGGGTTTTTTGCCATTTCACTAACATGAGCAGCTCAGTGAGCTCTTATGGTTGTTACGGTATGTCACAATAAAATGGCAAAATAAATATCAGGGATACAGCAAGTTATCTCATTAAAGTCAAACTAACTTGTCTGCTCATCAACACTTTGTTTTATATCCTGCTGTATAAACCACTATTTAATTTCCTTAAATCACTATACACAATTATTAAAATAGTTCAATGAAATTGTCTCAAACAGCTTTCTTTTTCTTTCATTTATATGGATGGTAGATTAAAATCAAAACCAAAACAAATCAAACTTGTAGCCGAAACTGTAAAAAGTATGGAAAGAGATGTTAGAGAGGAGGTTGAAAACAACTGTAGAAAATATCAATTACCCTGTCAACATTACTCTAGTAAGGAGTCATCTAATACTAGTTTCCTATACAATTATTCTGTACCTACACCAGTGGAACAGGAAACTATTGGTCATTCAAAGATTTATATATTCAATAATTCCAGTGTGTTCATTTTAAGTTTTTAATAAAGTGATTTGGTATAATCTCTGCTACAATTACCCCTCAAAACTGTGCCTGGATGACTCATGAAAGCAAAGGATCAACTGTTTCAGACCAATGCTTTTAGCCAGAGTGCAGAGCAGGACTGCGCAAAGCATTCACACAGTCGATGGCTCTCACTCCAAAGGGTCTCTTGAGCAGCAACTGCAGCCCATCCCAAATCCAAGACTATTGTTTGTTTGCTTTGAGAAAACATAGTCAAGATTTGGATACTTAGGCTGAATTAGGTACCTAAGTCAAAGAGATATTCAGAAAATCTACTGTCTGGTTTCACAGAGTCCTGGAGGAGATTATGTCCAACTGGTGCCAATTTCATTTGGCAGCAAAAGTAAGCATCAGGCATTTAAATAAATAAGCTACATGATGTCTGAGAAGAGAGTTGCTGTCATGCGAGTCTCGATGATGTTCAGGCCCAAAGAGATCTAAGTCTCTGAAGGGATGTAATCCACTTAGCATGCTCTGAACAAGCTTAGCAAATCCAACAGAACAGAGTTCAGTATGAGGCATAGCCCTTCTCATTTAAAAACTTGGTGGGGAAAGAAGAGAAGTCCAGTCTTTAAGGTGATAAAACAGACTAAGAGTAGTCACTGGCAAGAGGAAATTTAACATTTTTAGATGAAAATAAAAGTTAAAATATTTAAAAATTTTATCTGAAGTGAGCCACAATGCAAAAATAAAACCAAGACCAAACCCAGAACCCGACAAATTCTAATATATTATAAAATGATTTTAAGAAAATTAACTGGATTGTGAAATTACAAGAGGGTGAGCTCACTTTTTCAGCTTCTGAATAAAGTTCTGGAGAATTCAGGCATCCACTGATGAAAGATTTGACTACCAACACATAGGTAATTTTTTCTGTGATGTAACTGAACAACTGAAATGTCTTTTTAATATATTGAGCTCACCTGTAACTTCTAAAAACATTGGCTCTTGGTGCAGTGTAAAAAATATAATTGATGAAGTATTTAACCAGGAAATAAATAAAATTAAAAGATGAAAGAATAAAAAGAAATTAAAATAAGCATACCACTACTTCCCTAACAGGTGGAAAAATTTTCATTTTTAACTTATTTCCCGTGTGAGGTCAAATTATAATCCTAACCACAGATGTCAATCTCTCTTTAAAAAACCCTGCAAGTATTGTTAATTTCTTTACATGTGTGAAATAGATTTTATAAGCAACTGTTAGACACAGAATGTCAGAAGGTATTGCAAGTATTTATTTAGACTGGATTTAGAGCTTGAAGGAAATTTTGTGAATAATAAACATGTAAGTTTATAATAAACATGTAAGTCCATTAACCAGTGTTATTTTAGGTTTTAAACATGTGGCCACTGATTGTAAAAAAAAAAATAAAAATTAATTGTGCTGTAATATTAACAGCAATTTTCCCTATACTGTAGAAATTCCTATTTTATATTCTTTTTCTTTGTGTCAGAATATGTCCAATAGTATGCTAAGCAATAGTACTAACATCTATCACAAGTCTGTTGTTCAAAGATGTGTTCTCTCATCCTCTCTTTAAGGAGAACACACATGCTGCTTCATTTTGAGTGTTTCTAGTTTTGTTTTGCTCTAAAATCAGCAGACAAACATCCTTCCACATTGGAGAAGTCATGCTGGGAAGCAGGTGACTTTCATATTCAGGAAGGGGTTGCAGGGTTTGTGACAATTCCTAGCTCCACTAGGTGTTAATTCCAGAATTTCTAGAAATTTTATACCCAGCAGAAATTATTTCCATTTTTGAAAGATTTCTGAGTGCCAGAATTGTGGAAATATCAGACTGGTTTTCAGTCTGGAACTGTTTGATACCATTGGCTTGGTCCATTGAACAGATCTTGAATACCATTCAGTATTTGTAACAGAAAATGGTTTCTGGAAGTACAAGACTTGCATTAGAAATCTTGTAATCCACATACAGAACATGTATCCTTGTAATAAAGTCCTGAGCAAATACATCTTGCTGCAGTTAATGAAAAAGAATAATGATCTTAAGGTTGTTGGCTTCTCTCACAATGGGTAGAGTGCTGTTCTTGGGAATTTGGTACAATTTATAGGCTTTCATAGCAAAATGTTCTGAGATAGCAAGACATCTGAGAACTGGAAGACCTCTCTTCAGAGGTCAAGACAGCATCTGAGTTGTGGTGTAATAAATATTCAGCACTAAACTAAATGATAATCTGTTCCTGCATATTAATCTTCATCCTAGTATTTCTATATTCTATGTTCTATTTCTCCTCTAAATTTGAGAAAGAAAAATAAAGTCTGTAGTAAACTGCTAGAAGACCCTTTGATTTCAAATGTGCAGCACAACGTCTCCCTACATGCCACTCTATTTTCTTAGTTATTGCTAGTCTTTTGACCCTCCAGATTTCTATAATGGCAGCTATCCAACTGGCCAATGTAAGGGAAATGAGGGAATACTATTAGAGAGCTCTTTGAGTTCTGTGAAAACTCTACTAGATAAAGTTACTTGTTTCTTGTTAAAGTTACTTGTTTAAATAACTTATACTTCAGTTACTTGGTAAAATGTCCAAGAAGTATCATTCATAGATTTGTCAGATTTTTGCATTAGAAATGCTGTTATGTAATTACAGCAAAATTATTCCTAATTCAATATAAATTAGTATCAATTGGAAATAAAATTAATTATCCACATCTTTCAAAATATATCAGTGTTACAACAATATATGGAAGGTATAAATTAAAAAATGGAAGTGCAATATAATTCACCCGCATACACTCTGTCTCCCGCTTATCCATCTAACTTTCTGTCGGTTTTCAGGGCTTTGAGGCATTCCCTCTTCCTGCACAGTTTGCATCAACTACTATACATTAGATTTTCTTGCTGAATTGTAACCAATCTCCCTTTTGAAATCTTCCAAGGATCCAGACAAATTTAATTTTTGTTCCTGAACAGTTTGCTTATTCTTCTTAATTAAAGTAAACATTCTTTCACCTGCATAGGGTTATCTCTTTTTTTTATTAGATAACATCACCTGTAATGTAGTGACTAATTAACATTTCCTCAATAAGTTGTAAAAACTATCATTTCTCTCTTTCTACTTTGCCATTGAAGACCACGTTCCACAAAATAGGTTGAGACAAGTGAAGTCCATGGTTTCATGTGCATTTGATCCAGGCACATGGGTTATCAATGCCAAAAGAGGAAACCCCGTTCCTCCTTCTTGAACCCAGCTCCTCCTTTTCTCTGGTTCTCATCCTTCCCTCTTATTCTGCTCTCTGCCACTTGTTTCATATCAAGCAGTATTTTTCCTTCTTTTAGCTTTCATAGGCCCTTGTCAGACCCTTCACTGAGCTCCTTTAACTCATTAAAACTGCAGGAAACTTCTGGAATAATTTTAGAAAACTAGATTAAATCATAATGTGGTCAAATGGGAAAGCAAAAATAGGAAAATACAATCCTTTCCTTTCCGTCCCTTTCCGTCCCTTTCCGTCCCTTTCTGTCCCTTTCCTTCCTGTCTCTTTCCTTTCTGTCCCTTCGCTCTCTGTGAATTTGACTCCTCTGTGAATTTGTTCAGCACACTAAATCAATGGAAAACTAAATTGTAAAATGAAAACTGGATTGTTTTCAGCTGAATTAGTAATTTTGATCAAATCCTGGCAGAGTCTGGATGTACTTGGCATGGAGGAAGAGGTGCAACTGCACAGCCAGAAGGGAAAGGGGAAGGACAGAGGAACAAGGAAAGAGAGAGGAGGAACAAGAACTCCCGCTGTTGGCAGCAGCAAGCCATTCAATTGATCCATGGAAGCACAGCTTTATTTTCCCCATTTCAGGGGTAAGAGGCTCTCGCACTGAATTTTACTTTCTGTACCATCTGGACATTAACACCACACCTTGTATAAACATCTAAGTAGGATAAGCACATGTAACATGGGTGGGTCTTGCTTAAGATCACCCACAATAAATTTGGAGTGATTTTTCCTCATTGTCTGTCTTCTAAGTTTGTTATAACTATGGGTGGGATTTGCCTTGCTGTAATTTACATGTCCACAGTGTAGGTGCCTACAGGTAATAGTGAGCTCAGTTCAGTCAGCTAATCGTAGGTATCTAGTACAGTTTGAAGTGATATGTGGTGTCTGAAATATTCACAGGCAGCACATATGACATAGGGTCTACAGAAGTCGTGCCCATACACTAAGGCACTAAAAACAGTAATAGAGACTTACACTTAAACAGCTGAATGTCACCTGCTACACCCCTATTTGAATGTTTTCTTGAAAAGTATAAATCTAATCCTGGCTCCTCATTTTAGAAATTCTTACTTTATAGACCCATCTAAGTCTTTTATTCCTTACAAACAGGGCTGAATTAAACAACAAAGCAGGGAAAGATATGCCAGATAGCCCTGATTCTAGAATATGCTTTTTTCCAACTAGACGGGAAAATTCTAGCTAGGAACTGGTATTTATCAACATAAATATACTTAGAATATATATTACATGCAAATATACTGTGTGCCAATTCATAACTCAGAATCTGGCCCACTGTACTGATTCAGGTTGTGATCCAGCCTACACATATTTGCGTATTTGTATGCAACTTGAATAGTTACATGCTTGAAGCTAATCATGTGTGCAAAATGTTGCAATATTGAGACCTTGGGTAATAGGCACTACCATCTCAGAATCTGTTCTGTTGAAATCTGAATTACAATAAGGAAACCATTAGATTGAACTATAGCTCTAAAAAGCCACATTTTTTATAAATGTTGTGTTAAATGATGGGGTCAAAGTTCTTGGTGATATACAGAAATTCAACTCCTCTTAGTATCGAGTACCAGTGTAAATTCCACATGAGACAAAACCAGTTACCTATTCCATTTCTTAATATGAATTTTAATTTCATATACTCTGTAATTATGTTAAGTAAGCTTAAAAGCTAATACATTTTCAAGTTTTCTTGGTGTTTTAAAAAGCATGAATCAGTTTCTTAATAAGTTAGACACCCACTCATGAGTTCATTTGTAGGAGGATTTGATGTTCTTTGTAAGTCATCATTTTTGCGAAGATGAATAATAATCTGTCTTCCAACTATGATATTTAAATGCTTCCTTATCTCTCTAACTAAACAGTCTTTTAACATCCTAATTGTTTGGATGAGTGTTCCTTTGAAAGGTTTCCTCTTTATTGAGACTCATACTCTGAGTCTTCATGGAGTTGCTAGTTAAGACTATGTGTTGCATTAACGTTATGTCCCAAAGGACTGTTCTATCAGGAATCCCTCACAAATTTTACATAGTCACAAATGTCCTACATTGATTAATTGCCTTTTCTCAAAGTCTTTCTGCAAGGTTTTTACAGGCACAGATGTTATCTTTTCCGAGTATACACTTTGGGCTAAATCTTCCATTGGGGCCGAATCAACCAAAAGGTTATTACATAGTGTGAAAGGAAACATTGCCAAGGCTCTAAATAATGGTATAGTTAATCTGAACATCAACAGAATTGAATGTTGTATACACAAATGGTTCCAATAAAAATGTGGAGGCATTTTTTATTATCAGAAGCAGTTACATTTAGCTGCATGAACTTCTCCAAGATGATGTAGTTGTACTGTTGGAGCAGAGCCATATCTAATGTTACAAATGCACTCCAGGTGTAAGAGGGAAAATTCATCTCAGGAATTTATCCAGAACTACTAGAAGCAAGAGGAGATGGATAATTTCCTGTGTTACTTGGACAGATGTTTAGGTCTGACTGTTCTGGAAGCTTACAATTTTCATTCTTACCACCACAAGGGATGTATCCTCAAGGGTACACAAGGAATTACTGGCCAACAACTAGGCAAAATTAATTTATCAGGTTAGTGCTCCATATAGAGAATTAAGAGAAAAATGCGTGGATGTAATGTCTAGAATCTTTTATACAAGAGATTAGCTACTACAAAGAGCCTCCTCACTGCAAAATTCCTTGAAGAAAAAAAAATGGCAAACATGATCCTAAAACAAAAGGAGTCCCATCTATTATTTTAATACACTTGTGAGTTGGGGAAAGAGACTCTTTCCTGACTTTTGTAAGACTGTGGTGGACATTTTGGAAAACAAGATGCACTGTTTGCAGAGCAAAATGATGCATTTCAACACTTGTTTTAGCAATGCACAAATGGGTGGGAGGTGGCAAATTACATAGCAGAGTAAATATTAATTGATCATCAGCTGCTCCATACAGTACATTATATTACAGAAAATGCCAACCTGTGGCAATAACAGCCTCAAATCTACACTGTAGCGCCAGCTCACTGCGGTTATTAAAATACAGTAGGCAGAGAAATTCTGTAGGGTTCTGCTTATTGTACAAGTATATACATATAAGGCATACTATCATAGAAACAGACTGGCATGGCAACTGTAATTAGTTGCAAGTCTTTGTACCCTTATAAGCAAGTGAGCCTTTCAAGAAACCATCCAAAAGGACCTTATATATAAACAGTCACTGTTCTATCATCAAACCCATGAGTAACTGCCAGAGGAATAAACTGACACTCTTATTCATATTTTCAGAGGACAAAACACCCTACATACTGTGTTAAAAATTATAGTTAAAGCTATACTTTATATGAGCCTCCTGTTTTCACTCGAATATAATAGTCTAGTATTTTTTTCCTCAGTGAGGCTGAGACTTTTCATATCAGTCTCTTGATACTGGAAATACAACCAGTCAAGGACATCAATAGCTAAAATCAACTTCTCATATTTTAGGCAGTCAGCCACTGAGATAGAATCTAGGATCCTGCATTAGGCAGTAACTCCCTCTGTAGTGTACGGAGAGGGCCTCGGAGAGAATTGAGTTAAACACTCAAGTCTGAAACTGTATCCAAAACATTTCTCACATTAAAAACCTCTCTATTTACTAAATACCTTCCCATTTCACTGAATTTCCTAAGAAACTTTGAGTTATGCTTCTGAACATGACCTGAGCTGTCCTAATTTAAAAGTCTCAATATTTATTTCCTGTCTAAATGGGTCCCAATAAGATGCAGCAATGGGGAGTAGAATACTGCTTAACTTGTGCCTTAATTTTAGGGACCTAATGAAGACAATTATTACAGCATTACATTCCTTGCACAGTCAGCCCAATGTATTCCTTGTAAGGCTTCCAGAGGGAGGTTTTATTTTCCTAACTTAGATTTCTAAAATTAGATGGACTGGATCTCATTGCGGGGATGACTTATCTATCATCACCTATTTATAAATATCTGTTTTATCAGGAGATTAATTATGCCTTAGACCAACCTATTTGTTCCTATTGACTGCAAAGGGAACTTCAGGTATCTGACTTTGATGTGGATACCTACACCATAAATTTGGTCAATGAATATCACCTTACATGTTATTCTGACTCTGTCCCTTAAGAAGGCCTAATACACAACAATAACACACAGTTTCCTGCAGCTGTGGGCATTTTCTTTCAAAAGGAAAGGTAGAAAGGGTGTTTTACCCCTTCATTATTAGCAATATAAAATTCTATGTCTGGAATAGGTGCCAGATGAGCTCCCTAACTGCAATATTGAATGTCTTTGGCCAAGTCAATGTTTCATTCTGCGTTAAAGAAGATAGATGGAGAGTGCCCCACAATCAATTAGAGGTCAGGGCATACTGGTAGGAAGAAGGAGACAAAGGTTTCTACATACTGAAGACAGTGCTGAAGCAGGAAGATCTGTTTTTCTCTTTCTTATTGCTCTGATCGCTAGGGTACTATATAAAAGGGGAGCAACATCACACCACCTGGCCACTTTCAGGGAAGAAAAGCAGGAACTGCAACATTTTGTGGAACCTAATCCTGCCAGTCTTCATTAGGCATTCTCAGCGTACACAACATGCAAGGCATTTGAGTAGAAAAACTGTTGATTCAGACATTAAACTTAGTTGTTGACAGGTTGCCCAGATGTCATATTCCTGTTCTACATCAATGGCTGTTGCCTAAATATAGCGATATCTGAGATGTCTGTGGGTTTTCAAGACATCCACATAAGGTTACCAGGTTTGATGAGGACCTACGGGAGAAGCTGAGCCTTTCTGAGGTGAGGACTGGAGGTTACCCTAGGTCAACCTAAGGTCTAAAAGGTTGCCTTGGGATATCTCAAACGGAACTAGATGCCTACATCAAGGCTACTGCATCAAACTGTAGATCTCCATTGATTCAGGCACTTGGTTTACATGTAAACACTTAAATCTGAACATCTTAATCTGACAGGCTACTGTCTCCCTAGATTCTAAAGCAAAGCAAAGAAGCAATGAGTTTGTTTTTAAATTTAGATAACAGTCATACAGGTCTGCACTGAGTCTAATCATAGATTCTTGTAATCTAAACGAAAGCTTTATGTACTGTTCAGATTCTGTATTGAGGTGCAGTTTGTAGTCCTTTCTAAGAAGAACTATGTTTTTTTAGGTGGTGATAATATTTGATTTGCCTGCAAAGGTGATGCAGCATGGCAGTGTTTATGGATGGTGTACATATATAACTTTAATGTACATATTTGTGATTACAGATTTGATCCAAAGTATCATTTCTAAGATCAGCCTTTAAAAAAGCTTCCACATGCTTTCCGCTCACTATCAATAGATGAGTCTAAACAAAAATATTAAGGGGAATATTATGGAAAAGGTAAGAGGAATTCATTTGCAGACATGAGTATCACTGACAGAGCTGTTAAAAAAGCTAGAAACTTCTACAGCTTTTGTTGGGGGAGCCATTAACAACGCCAAAAAAATCATATCCCACAAACTGCATTGGAATTTATTAAGGCTTAACTATACTTGGTCCTAGTACCACACAGGTTGTGTGAATTCATTAAGAAAACAATGCAAAAGAAGCCGGATAGTCACAGATTATAATTCTGGTTGAGAAGCTTCCTCTAAAATATATGGCCTTGGCACATTCTTCCTACTCTTGGCAACAAACAGTATCATCACAGGGGCTTTCTATCAAATCAGTTAGGATTCCAATTTACCATACTTTCCCTAACTCAGTTTTTGTGTTGCCCTTTGAGAGAAATTAATCCATCATGACCTATACAAACACATTTCCTGTTGTTTTCTCAAGGTTAACTTCACAAAAATTTGGTTGGAACTAGGTTGTGACAATGTATTACCCAGGCCAGATAAAGAAATATTTTCCTTATTTTCATGGGAATTGAGAAATTTCCTTTCCGTTTTCACTTTCTTAATTTGTGGAGGAAGGACTCTAATGGTTTTCTGAGGAGAAATAAAACAGTTTTCCTGCCATAGACTTTAACTGTTTTTCCCCTAAAAAAGAAAGAGCAACATTGGCATTGAAAACGGAGTTAAAGCACTTTAGCACAATGTTTAATGTGTTAGGCATTTCTCTACCTCGCTTTTCACTAAAATTAATTAGAATTTGGCAATGTTTGTTAGATTAGGATGATAAAGAACACTTTTTGTGTCTCACTTTCAAACTCTTTTGTTATTCTTCCACTTTATATTCTGTTTTAAATTATGTGGACCAAATCCTGGTTGTAGGCTCAAATACTCCTGTCATAATCTCCCTTTGATAGTAATAAATCCTAACTGGATTTACCAGAGAGAGAGTTAAATATCAGGACTAGAGCCAAAACAGCAGAATTGTAGGTGGAACTCCAGATGTGCACCTTCTCAGAGAGTTTACTCCTAATTTTCTTTTGCCTACACGCATTTACAAGATTTTATCATGAAGAATGGCCAGGAAGGCTCACTCTTTATTTGGTATAATTTCTTTTGTCTATCTGCTTGAGAATTCTTGCCAAATAAATAAATAAATAGAAGTCCTGTATTGACACAAGGAATACTCCTTCTAGGAAGTTATGAACCAGCAGGAAATTCTGGTCTCATTGGTAGGCCTCTATGGCAAACATATGAGACTGCTGTAGTTTCAACAGCATCAACATCTGCTTGTAAACATTCTGTCCATCTTGCATAGAATTGCATTACTCTAGCACTTGTCTTTCCCAGAGGCATTCAGTCCTATTTATCTGAGTATTCGATTTAGATATCACAGCTGTCCTTTTAAATAGAAAGATTTTCATCTAAGTAATAAATGGTGAAATCGAGTAAATATACATAATATGCACTCCACCGCTACAGTCGATATCATAAGTATCTGTAATTTAACATAATCAAATGTTTCTTTTGTAGTCTTTGTGTTACAAAGCCTAAAATCAATTTTATCCATCAATAAGACAGTGAAGAATTTCATCCAAACCATCTCACAGAAGATGATTTTTTGAGTTTATTTTTTTAAACAAGTGTAATTAAAATCTGTCTCTAGACTCAACACTTCCTGCAGGAACTTTGTCAGCCACAGATAACTATATACCCATAATTTTCTCATACAGTGAGGTACTTGAATTTGCACGTTCTGTTGAACTCCATTTCTCTGTATTGCTCAGTTGTATAGCCAGTTTTCTGGATGGACTTATTAGATAGGTTTATATAGAAGATTTTTAGACCTCTATGTGATGTTTTCCACCCCACATAAGTCAGGATTAGCAGAAAAAGGAAGGTAAGTATTTTATCACAGTGATAGGTATTCTGATTTTTTCATTCACCATCCAACTTTGCAGACTAGTGTCTTATAGAAACTAGGTTCATGCAGTTACATTGTACATGTGTGCATGTACAATGCTTTTAATTGTGTTGTCCCCAGTAAATTTTTAATCCAACCCTAGCTTCACCAAAAAAATATTTTAAAAGTTCAAAACCGGTATGGTTTATGTGTTTTGTGAAAGTAGTAAATAGAGAGAGGAGGAGGAGCCTACAGCTGCCCTGTCTGATAAAGAAGCTAATGCATGCACATATGCCTTATTCTTGAGTTCACACTTTAGGATATATCTCAGTTGACCTGGCACATACCCCTGGAATTCTGATTCCCTGGTCATTCATGATGGAAGCTCTTTGGGATGCTGAACAAGATTTCATCTGTGTGGATACAAGAATGGACGAAGGACATAACCCTGATAGAGGCAGATGAGGAACCCAGGTCTGCAATCTTGGAAGTCCTCCTGGCTGCTGGACCAGACGTCTTCTAGACACAGCCAGAGACACCTTATAAATACTTCAGCCAATAGTGAAAACTTCATTCAGAAACTGTAATCAACCACAAGACACAGAATTGTAGGAAATAGGCTTCATTGTTTCTGCTGCTCATAGAAAAGAAAATTGCCTGTATTTTCTTCATGAGAAGTTTGGTATTTTTGGTTTTACAGAAACATGGGGTAATTTCCCTCCGTGCTGTTCAGGCCTTTGTCATGAGAAAAGAGCAACTTCAGTTGAAATGCAGAGCAAGCATCGTTACGTTAGGAGTATATCTTTTCTGAAAATGTGGCTCAGTGCTACACCTTTTACATAAAATACTTACCCTTCTCAAATGTTCAGTCCTTAAAACAGTCTCTGTTCACTGCCTTTTGTAGCAATAAGCTTAAGCAAGTATCCCCCAAATGCTTTATGTATAAAATATGTATAATGTGAAGAATTATTATAATTCTCATCAGGATCCTTTGTTTCTACTTTTTTAAAGAAATACCAGATTTATACTCCTGTGCTAAAATAATGCAGTCAGTTAAGGAGCTTGATTGTTAACATCATTGTTATACAAAACAAAGGCAGCTGGTTTTCTCCGTAGTAGATATAAAAGAAGATTGTAATAGCTATAGACTCTGTGATAACAATATAAAATCAAATTAACTCCATCTATGTTGTCTATATTCTTTAGACAATACACAAAACATTTTGAATTTTTTACTTCCTGGGCTTCATGTGGATATTTGTTTTGATTAGACCTGAATAATTTTCTAACAAATTGACATTCTATTTAGTACTTTGCATGACCACCATCAATGCAGTATATCCATGTTTCACAAACATTAGTCCATTTATTATTATAAAATCCCGTGGAGGCAGGAAAGTATCATCTCCATTTCTACAGATGTGGCCAAAGACCACACAGTTAAGGCTACATCAGACCCTGGAACTGAACCAAAGACTCTTAAGTCCCAGCCCAATGCCTTCCTGGTAAGAATATCTTTATAAATTTCCTTGCAGATTCCCTTTTTAGTTGATGTTTCAAGCAACGCTCTACAGCATGAAGTGATAATTATGTGACTTTATTTACAGCTCATCAAGAGTTTCCACAACTTGAAACACAGAACAACATTTTCTTTAGTATAAAAGAAGTCAATGTCAGATGTTTTAATCTTTCCTTAGAGGCTAAGTCCAGGTAAAAATACTTTCTGTATCACTTTGTGAAATTAATGCAACATAGCTGATTATCTGGAATGTGTGCAGCACAATATCAGTTCCAAGAGAAAGAGGAGAGAGCATTTTAAGGGATGGGTCCTTTGATACAGCCACCAGTGCTTGCTCTTCTCAAAATCTTTCACACATATCTTCTTGTGGTTGCATTTGATCCAAAGATCTGTGTTACCACACTATTAAGACAAGGCCTTTCTTAAGGAAAAGAACTGTAAGAAAACTTGCAATACAATCCTTTGTTTGTTTCTTCCATATTTAAAATTTATGTGGTTTTTAATGGAAGATTTGCATTTTTATCTATTAGGATATTGCCAGCTATCACATATCTAGTAATTAGGTGTTCAAGTCTGAATAAGTTAATAATGTCCCTTTTTACAGTCAATGGAGAAGAATCTGCAGTAGATTGTTCATCTGACACACCTTGGAATGAAATTTATTCTGGAAATGAATGTATCTTTCTACTGAGCAAATAGAGATATTTTTGAGGACTCAGATTTTGATACTTTTGATACTTTAGGGTACTTAAATTAGGACAGATTAATTCTGTCGCTATCTGCAAAAATAGATATGTCTGATCTGACAGCAACATCCTCATGTTTTTCCACTTCACTGCTATTTTACAGAGTAATATGTATCTTAGTATCAAATAGAAATAGTTTTTGAACCGTAGTGCTTGGTAGCACAAAAGCACTTCATTTTAGAGAAAAAAATTAAATATAGTTTTTAGTTATTTAAACTTTTTTATACATTATGTACAATGTTTTAAGTATTTCTTCCATTTATTGAGAGCTAACATTCTTTTTATTCTGTCTGAAAGATTACACTGCTTCAGAAAATAGCTTTAAAAAAGATGGTCCTCCAAACTGCATCATCTATCATACAAAGTAGATAACTTCATAGTTCACATCTATTTCAACAAAAATAAAAAAGAGAAACCCTTTAAAGAGTGCATTTTCAAAGCAACACTGTGTTTCTAGATTCCTTTGTCTTTCTGTGAGAATAAGAAACGCTTCGTATTTCTTGGGTCCATCTGGTAGGCAATATTGAAAAAATGCTTTCCATGGTGAGCAGCTAAGGCCATGGGGACACTTCCCTATATTAAGATGCAGGGTGCACAGATGCAAGTTATCCAAAGAGATATGGCTTATACCTCACATTCCGTCTGGAATCCCCATGAATTTGTCAGTAATTCTTGATAGAAAGTGATTTTTAGAATATTATCAGTGTGACTGGTGCTGTATTTGTAGTTCAGAGCAAGTCTAAGGGATGATCAGAGCACTACCAAGGATATTTAAATAAATGCAATTTGCTTGCAAAGCAATAGACCAGTAAGAAACCCAGATTTGGTAACTGTGTTTTCAGGAATAGTAGTAGTCAGAAGATGTTATTAAATGGTATTAACAAAACAGTCAGCAGTAATCTGACCACAGCCTAAGTTGGGGAAACGTGTACATTGGGAGGTAAACTGGAAATTCAATCCCATCTGGCTTTTTCTGGGCATTGCCACAGGAATAACCAAGTATCTATGATAATCCCTTGAGTAGTACATTTTCAGTGGTGTAAAGCAGTCAGTATGCTGAACTCCCAAGACTGAATAATATGAACAGAAAGCATCCATCAGTTGTCAGTCTCACTTTTTTTACCTCACTCCGGGCCTGTGCAGATACTGAAATACTCCAGTTGGAGGACCAAGAGGGAAAATTATAAAGAGCATAGTTTTCTCTCTTTAAGGCAAATCTGAGTATAATTGCTTCCATGAAAAATATGTACACTGTTCACAAGCATTATATGAAGCTGTGGCACGTATTTCACCTTGCCACTTGGTACTGTAAAACTAATTTGTTCTTAGTCTAGTACATGTGGATATAATGCTGCCTTTCAACTACTAAAAGAAAAATATTTATTTAGGGACAAAAGCCTCACCAAAATATTGAATGGTCAGCTAGTTAATGGATATTTTCTTTACTAAGGTACTACTGGGATACCACATGGCCTCTCAGTAACACATCTAGTGTTACCTTATATAAGTATTCAGATGTACTTCATTTACCGTTTGGCCAGCTTTCAAGATGTTTCATAGAAAGTCTGAATTGTATTTTCAGGTTTTCCATATATTTAATATACAATTATGCTTATTTTCAACACTTGGAAGCTGGGTTAGTTTAGTATCTTATTTAGTTACCATTTTGAGGTTTTTTTCCCATGACTCAGCAGTTCTTAGAAACCAGTAAATAATCTAACTACTTCTCAGATGCAATTAAAAATAATATTGTATCTGCTAAAAGCCAGCTGCTTCCAGCTATCACCTTTCCTATGTGTGCCATGAGCACACATCGCTAAATTGATTGTATAAATGGTATTCTTTCTTGTGTTATGCTTTCTGGGTGTCATTACCAAGTAAAGTATGAAATAAGTTCATTAAATTGTGATTGGGTAACAGATTCCTAGTCTCCTGGATAAAGATTTCTGAGTAGGTTTACCAAACATTGTACTTTTTATTTCAAATTATATTCTAAAAAGTATATTAGGATGCTTTCTCAAAACCATATTGACTACCAAAAAAAAAAAAAAAGCTTAATTGACTGCAAAAGCGTGGCATCAAAATGTTTTAAAATCTGCACTTTCAGCTCTAAGGATTGCATCTTCAAAGACTTGGTATTTTTCAGGTGTCTAAATACTATCAAGCAATATACAGGATCTGCCCTAGTGTATCTACAGCCTTGAATTTTATGTAAAAGCTGTTCATTGACTAGCTCCCTTAATGAGCTTTATAGATCTGTTACATTCGGCATCCACATAACTCCAAGGCACTTCAGCCCTACGTTAAAGTATTTTGTCTCTTTGCAAGATCTGTCATAAGGTAGAGCTCCATAAAGGAAGGTGACTGTGCAATTCCCAGGGATTTCAAGGGTGTTTAGGGTTCTAAATAACTTCAGGCATCTGGGCCTTATTTGGTAAAGCATCTAGGGATGTAGGTAATTATTCTGTTGACTTGATGCCTGAAGTCTGAGTTTTTCCCATTCTTTTGTTTTGCTAGTTAGTTGACAAAGAAAAGAATGAGTAGGATAATTCCAACTTTAAGCAACTTAATTATCTTTTTGTCAAATAAGGATAGCACGGAAGGAGATTGAGCTCCTATAACAGGTGGTCACTTAAGTGTCAAAAGTTAGGTAGGAAGAACAGGCCCTCATGATTTTCAAGCAATAGGGATCTACTGAGTTTGGTATGCTTTTAACCCTTTCATCACTAGAAATAAGTACTTTTGTTTTCACAAAAGCAAATAACTAACTCTCTCCCTTTTTTTTCCATACAAAACAAAGCTATCCTTTTAAGTAAGGAAGTAAAGAAGCAGCAAAAATCACTTAGAAATGATCAGTTTCCATAATGAAAAAATTTAGTTAGAGCAATTTCTTTCCAGAGTAATTTGACTTTAAATGGGTTTAAAATTAGTACAGATCTGCTTTGAATAGGTGAATATATCCTTTTCTCCTAAGTGATATCTTATTTAACACAATCATTTATCCTCCTCAATTTCCTCAGCCTACATAGTAATGAGTACCAGATTATTTTTCCACAGCATAGCATACATGTAATTATTTTTCATTTGCAATTTACTAACAATATAGTTTTTTGATGTAGCCTCCAAAGAACGACCTTGGCAGTTTATCCAGGAAAAACAGTTTACATGGCTCTTGACAATAATCTTAGTTATTCAAAAATTAACCCTTCACTCTGAAAACTTTAATTCCTGTAAGGAGTACGTATTAAGAATATTTTAGTATAATCCATGCAAATTTAAATGCTGACAAGGCAAGGACTGCAGACATACTGGAATACTACAAAATAAATATTCAGGTTTACTGTCTTCTTAGAATAAGAAATCAAAGAAGCTTCTATAAAATATTAAAATGGTAATTATTTGGTTCAAAACACAACATTACACTCAGCAAAGGTTTTACCTTCCAGTATCTGAATTGTGATGAAATCATTGTGGTACTATTAGCATGAATATTTATTGTGCTATATTTCTAAGGAAATATCATATAAACTTTCATAGAAAGAGGCAATTTTTCTATATGTTTATCATGATCAAAGGATTTTAAACATCTCATGGATTGCTGAATGCAGTCCCTTTATGTTACAGGTACCCCTATCATAAATTTGTCAGACCTTCCATGACAATGAAATAGCTTTCTAGTTGCTACTGTTTCTATCACAAGGTTATATTGGAATTTTGCTTACACGTCACTGACAAATCATCTCCTAAAATTCCAGACTAAATTTATTCATGACCAGTGGCAAAAGCTTGTTCTCATTCAACACCATCCTTTAGCTTAATATCTTCCTCTCTCCCCAATGTTTACTCCCCCGATGTCTTTGTAAGGTAACTATATCTCTTCTTATAACCTTAAGTTTGGTAGACTAAGTAAATTAAGTTTTTTACTCTCCTTTTATAAAATAAAGTGCTCCTCATTCTCTTGATTGTGTTAAGAGCCATTTTTACATCTGTTCCTTCTTAAATTAACCTTTTTTGAATGTGAATGACCCGAAGTACACACAGGACTCTAGATGATGCCTTGTACCACAATGTTGAAGTGTTCAGTACAAATGCTTCATCTAATAACTTTAAGATTGCACTTTACTTTTCATAATAGGCGTCACATTGGTCATATGTCTCTGATTAATCATCATAACAAGTTTTTGTACGGCTTTTTTTTTTTATTTTTGGCTGACAAAGTCTCAGTTTATAGTAGAACATCTTCCTTGTACGCATATCTTAGTTCAGTGTTCGACATCATTAAGTTTCATGGCAGTGTCACTGCTCTAGTCCTCAAGGACAGCGGTATTCCTATTGTCTTATATATAAATGGTGCTTCCAACTTAGGTAACAGTGAATTTCTTCAGAGTTTTCCTGTATGTTGTGTTTAAATTCTTACTGAAAATATAAAGTAAGGTTAGTCCTAAGGGTGATCCTAAGAAACCCCCGCTACCTTTCCAGCTCCGTATTTCTCCTGATGAACCAGTTGCTATCACTCATTTTCTCAGCTCTTCACCAGTTTTATAGTACTTGAATTAATCCCCATTTTTCCACCTTGAGATATGAAATCTCATATGGCACCAATAAAATGTGTTCTGAAATCCAGATGATAAAATGTGCGGTATTTTCTTGTTTGGAGAGTCAGCTCATATAAAAAAGAAAAATATTAGATTATTCTGGTTTTATTTATATTTGTAAATCAATGCAGTATTTTTTCTTATTTTATTTTTATTTTCCGGGCCTTTGATTATTATCTTCTTCCAAATATAATCTAAATCTTATAGAGGACAGCCTAGTGAGATTGCCTGGATTGCTTTTCCCAACTTCTTAAGTATTTGCTATTCTTTAGACATATGATAATACTCCACGTTTTAAAATAATTATATTCAAATTGCTTTTGGTTTCAAATGTTAGTTGTTTCAGAATAGTCAGTAAGATATAATTCAGTTTTCTAGAGAAAACTGAATTTTAGTGTATTGCACTTTTTTTGTTTTCTTTCTGTTAGCAGTGGTAATTTTCATTTCTATACATTTATTCCTCTTAACTTTCCTACCTTTACCTCCACATCTAACATCGATTCCTTGGTGAGAACTGGGACATATCTGAGGTAGGAATAAATAGGCACTGATTTCCAGGTTACACAGCATGTATCAGATGCAAGTCACCAAGATCATAAAAAAAAGGAAAACACATAAGTGAAAAATGGAGAATCCTGAAGCACTTAGGGCACTGATCTGAGGAAGATCATGAGGGAAGGAAGAAAACAGCAGGAAGGAATGTATGAAGAAACATTCATATAGGAAAGATGAAAATGGTTTAGCTGGTATAAGGATTAAATTTGTTTGGATGATACAAGGAGGAGCGATTTTCAGACATTAAGAAAAATCTTGCAAAGACTTGTTTCTAGATTTGACCTCGAATACAGCAAATAGCCTTATAGTGATGAGTACTCACTTTAGATGAGATGCTTTAAAAGAAAATAGCAGAAATAATAGTATCAAACAAATTACTCTGAAAGAAAAGATAATGTCCCCATTATTAACATCTAGCAACAATAACACATGTAAATTACCTTCAGATTTTGCTTACTTTATTTCTTAACAATGTTTGACACACTGTATTCTCTGAGGCTACAGTTTGAAAAATTATTTGTGTTTTAAATATTTATCCTGAGGTGTTTTTATTTCAGAAATTGAATTGTTTTCATACACTGCAGGTGTTTTATTTGCTTGCTTGTTTTTCCTTTGTCTGGTAATAATATTATGCTTCAAGCATTAGCAAGTATATTTTGTACAGCATGTGCTTCCTTGTAGATTACCAGTTACGTGACTTTTTGTCTAAGTATCAAACAGCAGCCATTCAGCTTTGTAGATTGTCAGAGGGTGTTTGTACCTAGGCTAGTTCCCTGCAGAGAATGCAGAATACATTTTTGAGCTGCATTTTCCTGACACATCCCAGACGCTCTGTTTAGGATAAAACAGATTTTTTTTATATATCTTCCTATTGCCTGTACAGACTAAAGTGGTAATTCGGTCCGATAATTTCAACACCCCTGTTTAAGTATATCTGTTCAGGGGTTTCATGTGAACTGGATGTCTAATCTTTTATTACACTAAATGGAGATTTACCCAGGAAGTTGAATGCAGCCTCAATGGTGTTGAGAGGGATGGATATCTCTCCTATGAAGAAAGATTGAGAGTGCTGGTGTTGTTTAGCTTAGAGAAGAGAAGGCTCCAGGGAGACCTTATTGCAGCCTTTCAATCCTTAAAAGGGGCTTATAAGAAAGATGGGGACAAACTTTTTAATAGCACCTGTAGCGATAGGACAAGGGGTAAAGGTTTTAAACTAAATGAGTGTAGATTCACTGGAACAGGTTGCCTAGAGAGGTGATAGGCCCCATCCCTGGAAACATTCAAGGTCAGGCTGGACGGAGCTCTGCGCAACCTGATCTAGTTGATGATGTCTCTGCTCATTGCAGGGGTTTGCACTAGATGACCTTTAAATGTCCCTTCCAATCCAAACCATTCTATGATTCTATGAAGCCATGCTGGCTGTCTCAAATCACCTCCCTTTCCTCCATGTGCCTTAACATGGCTCCTAGGAGGATCTGTTCATGATCTTCCCAGGCACAGAGGTGAGGCTGACAGGTTGGCAGTTCCCAGAGTCCTTTTTTAAAAATGGATGCAATGTTTCCTTTTTTCAAGTCACCAGGGACTTCGCCTGGCTGCCATGACTTTTCAAATAACATGGAGAGTGGCTTAGTAAATACATCAGCCAACGTCCTCAGGATTCTGGGATGTATCTTATAGAATCACAGAATCATAGAATCATTTAGGTTGGAAAAGACCCTTAAGACCATCAAATCCAACTGTAAAATCTTGTCAGGTCCTATAGACCTGTATACGTTCAGATTCCTCAGGTGGTCTCAAACCTGATCTTCTCTTACAGTGTGAGGGACTTTGCTCCTCCAGTCCCTGCCTTGAGGTCCTTGCAGACCAGGATATTATTAGCCTTCTTTCTGGCAAGGGCACATTGTTGGCTCGTGTTCAACAAGCTCCTCAGTCATCCTAGTGAAATTAGGTCTTTTAAACAGGGAGATCAGATGCTGGTAATGGGAATGGATGTAGGAACAACCAACGGGATATGAACCAGATGAAGTCAGTAAAGGAGGTCAAGAACATCATGAGTAAGGTAAGTAGGCTGGCACTAAGTAGGAGAACTGGAAAGAGTCGTATCACTCCTGTGAGGAGTTAAGATGGGGATGTGGTGAGACCAGTGTAAGTTTTGGAGAATGCATAAAGGATATGGGGACTCTTAGTGGGAGAAAGAAGCTGTAAGGTGTCAGCAGATTTTGGGGTATGTGAGAGCAGAAGCGTGGCATTAAAATGGAAATGTGTAGATCCTGCATATATGTGCTACTAGGGGACTCTAGAGCATTGGGAACGTTCATCTCTTTCATCTTATCTGTCCTCAAAACCCCTTTCACCAGCTCATTGTAGGTACGGGAACAACTCCTTGTCTTGGTACCGGAGGACTACTTTGTTCCATACACCCTTTAATAAACAATTTCCTTTTCCTTCTGTCTCCTTCCGTGCTACACCTACGTGAGTTACTTGGACAGGAGAGAGGCAGTTATCACCAGTGCACTTCATGGACAAATAATGGAAAAGAAAGAAATCCTACTAAGGTAACTAAACTTAAAAAAAAGAAGGCCTAAAATATGAAGCCTTTTGCTTGAATGATTATCTCTTGCAGTAGTATTTGTCACCCTGTTTGCCCAACTTCTCCCTCAGCACTGAAACCGAAGACCATGTTAGCAAGAGCTAAAAATCAGCTGTTAATTTTTTTGGTGGTAGGAAAATGTGCTCTGGCAGCAGAGATCTGACAGGGTAGTAAGATTCTGGGTAGCATAGCTGATCTCCAGCTCCTCAGACATATAGAGCAGGCAATCTTAATTTTTTATTTTAGTACTTTCCATTCTCCATTGCTGTGACCACGTTCTGGGGACTGAAGCAAAAAATAACACAAAATACCCAGGTTCAGATTCTAGAATTGCTTTCTATTTTTCTATGTTTCTTCAGATGAAAAACCAAATATGTTAAGATCTTTCAATATTATTTTTAGAGCATAAGCTCCTCATGCATTTGACTCCCAAATTATCAATAATAAAAACTAATTCAACAGCAGCTGGTTATTTTATGTCTGATTATCAGAGGGATTTATTTAGTCGAGTTTTATTTTTTTGGGAATGATTTATTCAACAGCTCTCTTTCCCACCTAGCATTCTTACTTCTAGTCTCTACAGCATGGATTCCCCATGTAAATCCCTATTTTAGTACCTTTAGCCTGACATAATCCAGTAACGCCCAACCTCTGATTTTTGTCTGGACTCTTGAATAAGTTATTGCAAAGCATTGGTTCTTCAAAAGAGGGCCAGGTTATCTTAGCTTAAAGTTATACGCATGGTTTTTAAAGAGAAATCTGTTAAGATCAGAAGTACAAGCAAATAATACTGAGCTCTTCTAGAAAAAGCAACCAAAGTAACATTGGAAGAGTATAAATGAAGACCCCTGACTCCAAGATGATTTGGTTTTTTGATTATTTTTTTTTTTACTTTGTTTTGTTTTGATTTTTTTTTCCTTATAGGAAGCATTCCATCAAGACAAAGTAGTTTAATAGTAGTCAAACTGAAATTCTCATCAAAGGTCATGGAATTTTAATCTATATACAGATTAAATAAGGATTGCATTTGGTCCTATTGGAGATAGGAACTTTGAGGTGTGAATTAATACAAAAATAGATAGATGTTACAGTATGTGATATATGAGAGATACTGAGAACAAAACAGCATCTTGGAAGATAAGATTAATAAAAAAACCCACATATTTAACATGTAAACTATATTATATGCTTAAAAATAAAATTATTTAATTTCTTTTCGTTTGGATCTAAGGACATTCATTCTTTCTTGAGAGACGAGGTAGTCTTTTTGAAGTAAGTATGAAACAGAGCATGCTCACGCTGAAAATAATTTCATGGTTATAGAAAAATAAAACAGCTACAGAGTTCCTAGAACCAGTTCCTCAAGCATCACAACACACTATTTTATCAGTTCCTTGGGAATTGCGGAAAAAGAACATTTTGATACTTTCTGATATCAGAAGAGACGCATTCTGAAAGATAGATAAAATACACTTTGGATAAGGCTAAGAAGTGCCAGCAAAACCTACCCCAATAGATTCCCAACATAAAGAGAACTCCTGTATGTTCCTGTTGGTGCAGTTTTGGGCCACAGCATATTGCCAGAATAGATACATTTTTTTCAGAAGTAGTAAGTTGTCAAAAGAACGTTAATGAAGAATAGTTAAGTGTACACAGTACCTAAATGACAGGTAGACAACTTTCCAACCTTTTAGACATTTACAAAACATTTTACTTCGAAGAACAATAACACTTTACCAGACTATGTAAAAATGTAAATAATAAACCAGGAAAATATACAGATGAGGAAACTTATAGCAACTACAGTTCTGCAAGACCTACATGGATTATCAGGATGTTTTCCCACCAAGGAAAACTATTGCTCTCCTCTATTTTGCATTTAGCTATTGGAAGTTTTTCCTTGATAGAAAAAGAAAATTGTCTCCAATTTACTTTGGTAAATACAATTCCCTTGACCTCTAGTATTTCAGGAGGGAGCAATTGTATTGATTTCAGAAACTGAATTAATCACAACCATTTATATGCATAACTATCCTTTAGTGCATTTTAGAACATTGCCATGTGTGTTCAATGTGTTTCTAGTGTCCCCTGTCCTTCATGTTAAGCTTCACCACAGAAAGTATGTAACAAGGAACTGACTCAAAAAATATTTCATGTTGATTAGATAGTGCTTGCTGTTCAACAATTGATTTATTTGGCAGTCCACTGTCAGGATGTTGATTCGAAAATGCATATCCTGCTTGAAATATGTGTTGTTTCATCTAGAAATATATATATATAGTTAATCTCTTTCAGTTTTACTGCGTTTATAAGCAATTTTCAATGTGAAAAGATATTCAGATGCTAGGGATTGATAATGTGTGATTCTTGCCACATTAAAATGTATCTAGTGTATTCTAGCTTTTTTCCCATTATGAAGAGGTATGACTAAAAGATTATGACGAAAAAAATTAACGTAGCCTGAGGGTATTTTTTGGAGAAAAAAGTAACATTTCACATTCTTCCTGCCACTCCATGTTCAAAGCTGAATAAACAAATTTTTTGATTTTAGCTCACATAAATAGTTGCTTTAATATTCAAATGATTGAGGTTTTGGGTTGTTTCTTTTTTATGTTTTCACTCTTTCTCTGGCTGGAGCGATCATAAGCGTTTTCTGTAATGATCAGTCTTTCTCATTCTGTCCTTTTGTTTGCTCTTTGTGTACAAACTCCTATGTTCTAATGCTCCTCACTTGGTTTTATAACCTTCTCTCCCTAGTGATCCTGATCATCTCATATGTTTGTAAGTTTATGCCCATCAAAATCCCATCTGTATTCCTAGTCTTTCCAAACCTTGAGGCCTTCTTTGCAGTGCTTGTCTATTTTCCAGTTTGTAATTTAATAGAGGAGGATCTTTTTTCCCTTAGAGATTTCCAGCATCCATTAGTTTTGAGCTCCTTAATCTGTGCCTTTTGATTTAGAAGTGCTGCTCAGGTATTTAAATCCCTGTAGAAGAGGCTGCTTTGCACCAGTGATTACTTTTCAAAAGAGATTCAATACTGGTCTCTAAAATCACTTTACAACTTTGCCCTTTTTGGAGTGAAAGGAATCAAAAAATCTCACAGCATTTGGTCACAGCCAAGAGTAAGTCATTAAAAATACAGCTGTGAGCTAGGATCAAACTCTATACAATCGTCAAGAATAGATACTCTTTGATACAACAGGCACATTTGGAAGAATCATGAATACTTTGAAATGCTGTCAAAACATTTATGTATCTCAGTCTGGTGCTGAATCCTGCAGGATAAAGATTATATTTCATTTGGCACTAGATCCAGATTAATTCTTCCTAGTTCTAGATATATGATTTAGGTGACTGACTGAGGAGATAAGTTATCTGAATTATCGTTACTGAGAGACAGGCACTCTTTATTAAAATTAACACCCTTTCAAAGGGTTCAGAAGTAGAAGGAATGTACAGATATGCATAAGTTGCTTCCATATAGTGCCTCAAGTGAGATGAGATGAATCAGTACTCTAGGTATCATGATGCAGAATCTTGTTTTAAAATATAGATTAATTTTTAATGTAGCCTCCAAAAATGACTTTTGTACTGAAGAGTGACAATTTAAAGCAATGTGCAAATGTAAGCTATGATGTTGTGAAATGAGAAAATCAAACAGGTATTAGACTGATATATAAAAATAAAAGATATTCCAGCTCTAAAATGAAGTATTTAAATAGATATTTAATCAGGGCAGTTAACCAGTAATGATGCCAATTAATCAAGAAGTGAAAGCACATTCACCTTGTAACCCCTCCCCTACACCAAACCCATTACATTTTTAAAGAGATTGACTGTGTGTATAGAAAATCCAACACTATAATTTAATTATTATAAGACAATGTCAAACAGCTTGCAAATTTTGTGAGTACCAGAACTACAATTCTCGCTCAGACTAAAGTCTTGTACAGTCAGTAGACATTTTGCTGTATAAGGAGTACTTGAATAAATAGGAACCACAAATTATCTTAGAAGGATAAGAGGAGGAAAAAAAAAAAACAAACAAAAAAACACCACATTTTTTTTTCCTCAAAGGCTCCAAAAGAATAATGGTCTTAAAATTTTCTTTTTTAAGTATTCAAATACAGACTACACAAAATTTACACATATATACTTACAAGGATACAGATTTCATTCTGAGACTCATTTTTATACACATAATCAAAAGGGGTTTTATAACAAGGTAAGATCAACTTTTCTGAGCCAAAGACATTATGAGATAGAGAAAGCTGGAATTTTACAAAAACAAAAGAAGAACTGACTTTACTAATGAGTCAGCTAAGAAAATAGACATGCCTATAGAAAATACAGCAACACCACGTCTCTGACAAAGAGTATTAAGCTATGTTAGTAAGAAATATAATTTTTAAACCTCACTTTATTGTTTCAGTGACTGGCTGACAGTATTTAATCCTTTTTCGCCTCTGTACAAGTTAATTAAATCAGGATTATATATTTATTTGCACATCTCTCTTGTTACAGAAACACTGTGATGACTGCTTGGCTCCTTCCTTGGTGTTTTAATTTTTTTTGTAACCACTTATGACCACAATGAAGTTCTGTGATGCCAGCATGAACAAGCAGCACACAGACACATGCAGGATTCTGACAGACAGAAGTAACCAGGAAGGGTCAAGAAAGAGAAAACACTTACAGTTGGGTTACATCAGATTGACATACTGGTATTGGAAAAAAGAAACCTAAGAATAAAAGAAGGACAGAATTATCCTCTCCTCTATTTAGAAACTTTCTGTAATGTTTTGTAGTTTGCAGCATGATATTCACAGAGTGAGATATCTGACAGGCAATGCTTTTAGAGAGAGCAAGCAGTTAAACAACTGACGTGTGTAGTAAAGGTGAAGATCTGTGAGCTTCACGAGATCAATTGGCTTGAATCTAAACTGCATTCAGCATCTCAAAAAATCTCAGTGATTTCACCATTGGTCTGTATTCTTAAGCAATTAATGAAGCAAGAGAACTCAAGCATTATGTATTTCCAAATAAATACGAAGGGCCCTTAAGGAATCATTATTATTAATATTTAAGATCATTAAGGCTTAAATTTCCAAAACATTTTGAGATATTTGGGAGTCATGATTTTTCAGATGTTTAAGTAAAAAATGCATATTCAAAAACTGCCCACAATCCCATTTTTAAAATACCTTTTATATCTTTACTTCATTGTAGCACAAACCTATTTTCTAAAGGAGAATGGAGGCCCTATATGAAAAAAGACTGAAGAAGGGCCTGTCCAACTCTGTATTTTTTTTATATGGCACATAGTATATGAGATCGTCACTGACTGGTGCTAATGATCATAAGGAATGCTAAAACCCTTTCCTTTTCCCACCAGTAAATTTTGAATTCTCAGTTCACATATGTAAATCGGACATAAATGGCTATGTTCCCTTGATGGTCTCCCTGCTTTCATGTTTAATGCCTTCTTCGCCTCTGTCTTTAATCGCAGTGATGGGCCTGGGACTCTTGGAGCCCTATGTTGGAAGACAATGACTGGGGGAGATGATAAACTCCCAACTGACCCTGAACTTGTTTGAGACTTGCTGCTCCAGCTGGATGTGTATAAATCTGTGGGGTCCGATGGGATTCATCCCAGGGCACTGAAAAGGCTGGTTTATGTCATCATAGGACCTCTCTCCATTATTTTTCAATGGTCTTGGGAGTCTGGAGAGTTCCCAGTTGACTGGAAGCTGACAAATGTTGTCCTGATGTTCAAGAAGGGTAAGAAGGAAGACCCTGGTAATTACAGGCCTGTCAAACTCACTTCAGTGCCTGGTAAAATTATGGAGAAGGTTATTCTGGGAGTTATTGAAAAACACTTGAGAGACAACACAGTCTATGTACATATCCAGCATAGGTTCATGAGAGGAAAGTCCTGCTTAACTAACTTAATTTCCTTCTATGACAAGGTCATCCATCTAGTTGACCAAGGGAAACTAGTAGATGTGATGGTTTCGGATTTTAGCAAAGCTTTTGATACTGTCTCTCACAGTATCCTTCTGGACAAAATGGTCAGCACACAACTAGACAAGTTCATAATACATTGAGTGAGCAATTGGCTGATGGGTCGGGTTCAAAGAATTATAGTAAATGGGGTTACATCAGGTTGGCAGCCAGTTACCAGTGGGGTTCCCCAGGGCTCAATTTTAGGGCCAGTGCTCTTTAATATTTTTATAAATTATCCGGATATAGGAATCAAATGTACAGTAAGCAAATTTGCTGATGACGCTAAATTAGGAGGAATTGTGGACTCCCTCAAGAGTAGAGAATCCTTACAGAGAGATCTGGATAGAGTAGACAGCTGGGCAATAGCCAGCTGTACGAAATTTAGCAAGAGCAAGTGCTGGATTCTCCACCTGGGACAGAGTAATCTTATACATGCAAATTGGATTATGAAAGACTGGAGAGCAGCCATGCGGAAAAAGATCTGGGTTCTGGGGTGATGGCAAATTGAATATGAGCCAACAGAGTGCCCTGGCAGCCAAAAGGGCCAACCGTGTCCTGGGGTGCATCAAGCACAGCATCACTGGCCAGTGGAGGGAGAGGATTGTCCCACTCTACACTGTACTGGTGCGACCTCACCTCGAGTCCTGTGGGCAGTTTTGGGTGCCTCAATAGAAGAAGGACATCAGACTATTAGAGTGTGCCCGGGGGAGTGTGACCAAAATGGTGAAAGATCTCAAGGGCAAGACCTATGAGGAATGGCTGAGGTCACTTGGTTTGTACAGCTTGGAGAAGAGACGGCTGAGGGGTGACATCATCAGAGTCTACAACTTCCTCAAGGGGAGCAGCGGTGAGGGAGGTGCCGATCTCCTCTCTCTGGTGACCGGTGATGGGACACAAGGGAATGGCATGAAGTTGTGTCAGGGGAAGTTCAGATTGGACATTAGGAAAAGGTTCTTCCCTGAGAGGGTGTTCCATCTCTGGAACAGGCTCGCCAGGGAAGTGGCAACAGCACCAAGTCGGTTCAAGGAGTGTCTGGTCAATGCTCTAAGTCATATGGTTTAGTTTTAGGTAGTCGTATGAGGAGCACGGTGTTGGACTCAATGATCCTTATGAGTGCCTTCCAACTTGAGATATTCTATGGTTCTTTGACTTGGCTTTGAACAATTTTAGATTCTAATTTTTCTGGGGAATGAAATGTGTTTGTTATTGCATCTAGCTAAACAGGTGCTATTGAACACCACAAAACTAACTAATGATTGCTAAGGGTGCAGAATCAGCCCTTTGAACACAGACTGACATAGAGTAAGTTCTAAAACTGCCTCAGAAAAAAACTTAGGAAAGGCACTGAGCAGGCAGAATGGCTCTTTCAACCCTGAAAACAACTGGACTGCTGTTAAATTTAAGATCATTTGAAGTCTAATAGCTCTTGGCAAGAAGGTTGACATATTCTCTAGCTATTACAGTAATTTAATTGTAGTTATCTTACAGTATTAAAGTGTACTAGGCAATTTCCTGTAATAAGCTTGATTAAGATACTTCTCATACAACTACCATCAGTTTTAAGTCTGCTTTAGAAGGAGATGAATCATACCCCATAGAACCTGCTTCTTTTCATTGCCTGTAAAGAGTGTCCAGATGATTAGCTCATAGGTAAAAGACTACTTTGTAGACACATATATCTGGCTAATTGAAGATTGTCCTTTGTGTCTACTATACATATTTGGACAGGAATGATTCTCAGACTTTGAACTCATATTTTGCCTTTTTTTCGATGTAAGAAATATCAGTGTTACACCACAATATGATTCCCTGAAATAGGAACTTCTGTATTTACAAACATATCACTTCAAGCCCCAGCAATCATACGGTATAAAAGCAGATCCAAACAACAAAATACGAAACACAAAGCTGGGATGTGAGTCACACGGCACACACAGGTAGTCATAGGAGGCATAAAGTCATATCAGAAAAGTAAAAGATCTCTTCCAAGCATTAGGTACTTGAACTTCTGGTTTATCTGTCATGTTTCCAAAGAGTAAATTACAGTACCAACTTAAGCACAGAACCATTAGGCAAGTTCTAAGTAATTTATCTAAATATTCCAAGTCTCCAGAGGCCAGACCTTTTTAGTTGTAGTGAGGTACTAAGTCTTGTAACATCTAACTGAAAGTCAGATCTTTCTAGTGACTTTAATTATTAGCTGAACCACAGCAAGATTCGTCTTGACAACACCAAAGGATAATATTTCCATATATAAAAGCATATATGCAGAAAGTTTATGAATGCAAGTTTTTATGTTCTTCTTACAAATACCTTCCTCTATCTATCAGCCACAGTTATCAGTTAGGGGCTATACAGTAGGCAGAATCTCTGTGTTGAGATTATTCTTGACTTTCGTGTTGATGCTTTTTTTAGCTCTGTGAGTTGTAAATCACTAGACAGCCTTATTCAGAAATGTCCAGGTTCTTTGCTATTAAGGTCTTAAGATGAGTATCTTAAGGTGCTATCTTTTCATTGATTTAGACTGAATGAAAAAGCTGTGTCTTGAATTCTTGAAAAACATTTCCTGTATTAAACCAGCCATGAGTACAGGAAGCAGACTTTTGTTAAAATTCTCTCAGGTTTTAATATCCTTGAACCTGAGCTGAAACATGACTTTGTCAAAGGTCAGTTTCCTCTCCATCAGCTCATGAAGTTACCTGGCGATTCCTGAATTTCTGTTTGTCTTGTTTCTCACATTGTTATCAACTTTATCAATTTCTAACTGTTATGAATTTGTTTAACATTTTCTTTCAGAAGGGGTAACCTTTGATAAAAGTATTGATATCCTTAATATGTGGAATGAGATATAAGACTGAGGCAAAGGTTGGGTTTGGCGCCTGTAACATTTGTACTTCATATTCGTGATGGCGAAGGCTGAAACACTGAAAGGCTGGAAATATGCACTGTTGCTATTACAGAAACGCAGCAATTGAGAAATAGCAAAGTAAAAGAACTAGTGGGCACTTACAGGTAATAATTCAAGAACTAATATGGTTCGCAGATATCCATGGCAAATGACATTTCTATAGTTAGTAACGCTAGTTGCTTTCTTTGGGTGTTTAACACACACGGCATACTGTTTTCTCTCTGATACCGGTTCAGTCTCTAGAAATAAAATGATCTGACAAAGCCCTGAAGTCATTGTATCATAGCTACTCCAGAACTTTGTTCCAGCATGAAACTGACAGAAAAACAAGAAAGAAGAAAAAAAATCTAAATAAAAACATTAGACACTAATCTTTTTTTCTTTCAGAAATTAAACCTGGCCCATCAGCAATTCTGTTATCGGTACAAGTTCAGCCTACCAAGGCTTTGACAGACTTGGACTATGCATTATTTGTGCAAATGGTAAGATCTAGGCTGACACCTCTTTGGAGCTTGCTAAGAAGTTAAGGAAAGTGATCTGTTACAAATGAACTACTTCATTAACTAAAATAATTTTATTACTTGGGTAGCTATGTTAGCAAGTTTTATATTTATCATACAAGTCTTTAAAGCTGATTGTAGCATGTGTGCATCATAGATGAAAGCATGAACTACAAAATTGCTGTCCTAAGATACTTGAGAAAGAAGAGCAAAGGAAGTAACTTTAAGGCAAACATAGCATGTTTTTCCTCTAGGAAATGCTTCCTTTTACTATGTCAGCCACACATTTCATCTCAGATATGCTTCTGCTAAAACAAGAAAAATATCAGTTTCGATTTAGCTCTTACAAGCTTGTCTGCAGTATGACAGAATATGTTATGTACAGTATATGTTCAAATCAGTAGTGGTCTTGCTTTATGTTCCTTTGTTGTACTACAAAGAAATAGAATCAGAATTTTAGAAATTCAAAGCAATTTTAGTCTCCAGGTTGCCTCTTCTCCCAGTTTCTCTCTGAGTCTAGAACTCAAAGAGGACTTTATTAAATGAAATATTCAGGACTGAAATATCCCTAATTTTATGATCTATGGTTGACTGGTAATAAAGATTAAAAAAAAGGAAAGGAAAGAATATAGTACATATGAATCTAATAAGTATGAATAGAACACATTTACATCATATATACAAAGAAAATATTGTAATTTATACAAGGAATCCACAGAGAATAAGCAAGAGAAATTAAAAGAAATAGAAACATGATGACAGAATCTTTGAAAGATTACTTAATCTAATTTTTTAATAGAAAGACATTTTTAATGAGGACTTTTACACCCATTATTAATTGAATTCTTAAGTATATAACACACCCAACATTATGAGCTATCTTTCCATATTTGATGTCATGATAATTTTTCCTGCCTGATTATAATGCATTTGTACTTTCATACAGAGACAGTAACAGGTGGTAAAAGATCTTTTCAGAGACAGAAACATCATTTTTACCAGTAGGTGTTTAGCTTTATTAAGGGAACTGGTAGATTCTCCACTCCTTGAAGTCTTCAGATTACGACTTCAAGCCTTCTTGGAATGTATGCTTCAGTCAAATACAGTGAAGAGTTAATATGTTAATTAGTAGTTAGTAGTTAATTTACATTATATATACGAGAGTAATGAACAGTTATGCCCTTCTCCCATTCTCAATGCCACTCATGATTTTAGAGAGAGACTTATTTTAGTCTTCTTTCATCCCTCCCTTTCCCTCCTCCCCATTTTCTAGTGTATTTACTGATTACCTGTGCAGAAGGTACACCATAGCTTTGACTGCCTCGCTGCTTTTATGAACTTTACCTAGACTTTTTGCGATGGGAAGGTGGGCAGAAGTTCCCCGACTACACTCAGTCATCCAATGGGTTAACACAATACCTTTAAGGATATTTTCTGCTTTGTTCTCCATTGACTTCTTAAATGTTCTTCATATTTGGTTTACTTTCATGTTCATTCCTACTGAGCAGTTCTAGTTTTACAGAACTACCTATCAAAACCTTGAGACCTAATTCCTGAGTAATACTACCGGTCATTGAGTGCTGTGTGGTCCTTTTGCATTTCTCAACTGTGAGAATAATTTTGTATTATTAATAAATGTGTTCACTTCAGTAGTCATGCTTTCCTCCAAATCTTTTATTAATATGTTGAACGGCATGGGAAGTCTCCATCCGGATGCATAACGACCTCCTCATCCTGAAGAACTAATCATTCTATGATGACAATTATTTGTTCCGTATGGTTTTGTTTTTTCTCGTAACTTCATTCCTAGACTTTTTACAAGTCTTTAGTGGGGACTTGGTCAACTGTTTTGGAAAATCCAAGAGTACCCTAATAAATATTGTGAGTCAGGGGTTCCTTTTAAAAAAGATATTTCAGCTCCTTCTCAATTTATCACATTAGTCTGTGCGCTAGTTAATCCGTTTTAAACAGTCCTTATATTTTCCTTAACAAACTCATCAGGCTTTTTCTCTCTGTAGATCTCAGGATTTCCTTTGACGTTCTCTTTAAAAACTGCTTTTTGCCACCTTTGTGGCAGTATCTGGGCCACTGCCAAGATAGTTTCAAGCAAAACTGCCAATGCCTATTTTATGCCTGAAATGTTTTAAAACTTTTAGGTGACTACCACGTGGTGCTGATAACTTGCTGTAGTACTTTTTGTCAATCTGTTCTGCAACGTCCTCCAGCAATGTTTTCCAATTTGAAATAAAATCTCTATTGCTTTTCACATCTCATTTGGGACTCCCTCCAAGCTTCTCCATGTGGACCAAGGATTAAAAAAATTTTTTAAGGTGTGGTCATGGATTGTTTGAGTGCTCCCTCTTACTTTACTTGCATGTTGATCTTAAAAAAACTCAGATGTAATTAGAATGGTCATAAGTTATTTGCAAGTGAATTTTGTAAATCTTTGGTATAGAAAAGTTAAAAAATATATGAAAATGAGGGTCAGAGTTATTATTTTACAAAAGAAACATAGAATACTGGCACACTGTGATAACATAATTGTTTCTATAAGACATATACTTGTTTCACCATCAAAGTTGAAAATGGGACATTTTCTTTTGAACTATATGTGATACCTCACATTGGTAGTTAATATTGCAGTCCAGTACACACAAACTACCATTTTGTGATTCAAACACTTCTGGTGGAGAAGAAGAAAATGTGTATCTCAACATTTCAAACCCATCCCTAAAGAACTTAGCAACTCAAAATCAGTTGTCAAAAATGCATTAAAAGCACATTCCAGGAGACGAAAATTCACCGGAGTATTCAAGGAAAATGAAACATCAGAGCAAGCCTTCTGACTTTTTGGCCCACATTCAGTCCTGTCTAGTGTAAACAAAACAATGTAGGTCAAAACATTGAAAATTCTATTCTGAGTAACCTTCACTTGGGTAAACAGGATGCTTGCTTTGAATATTTTTGTTGTTTTTCCCTCACATAGTATATTCTCTAAACATGTAAATATATATTTTTTTCCTAAACATAACATGGATATTTTTATTTTAGCTAGAAAATGTTCTGATGTTGTTTTAATACTCAGGCTCCTCAAGGTAATAATAAGAACCGCCTCTCCTCTCTTTATTGTTGTAAAAATGGCTTTTCTAGTCATTTTGCCCCTTTGCATTGTTAGCAAAGCTGAGACTAGATTCCAGCAACAGCTATGTGTCAGCTTTTTTATCTTGTCACAGTAACATAAAAATCTCTATGCACAAATGTGTCAAACATTAATATTTTTGATAATGTAATGGAAAAAAAGAACAAGCAGTCTCCAGTGAACCTGTATATGCATAAGCCAATTTTCAGAAGTGCTAACCCTAAGAATTGCAGTTTGACAGGCCTACTTATCTGAATGAAGTAAATATTTGTTTATCAAAGATAAACTGTGAATGTGTGATTCCTGACAATGGATATGTTACAGTTCAGAACAATTTCCCACAGGATCTTTTTCACTACATTCAGACTAATGAGAATTTTCACAGAAATACTTCTTTCTACCTATGGCAATAGAAAAGAAGATGGTAAAAACAGAACTTGTACTGTATTTTGAAAGCACTATTTGTGACTACAGTATAAGACCATCTTTAATTCACAGATCTATGACACAGATATATGAGATTTTTCTAATTTAAATGAGATTTTAAAGATGTTACTGAAAGTCAATTAATTTAAAACAATTCTAATTAAAATTTGATTGGTTTTAGTATGCGAGTGGGAAGTCAATTTTTCATGTCCTTGATTTTTTCTCAGAGACTACGGTAATTCTGCTATACATCATTATAACTTTGAACATTGCTGCAGTTTGATGAGATCAAACAAAATGATACGGAATAAAACAGAATACTCTGAGATGCAATGTGGCTCAATAAAACAGGAAAATATTTATCCAATTTTCAAACTGTTTGAAAAGTGAATCAGAAAACTTGTTTGGAAAGATATCAACTGGTTCTTCAAGACTTTTTTTAAAGCATTGATATATATTTTAAGGCATTCTACTTTTTTTACTTATAGAAAAAAAAAATCTAACTAGTAAATATTTTTCTAACGTTCTCTAGAACTGTAGAAACAGGTTTTACATTGACAGTTGAGTGTTTTGTAGGCAAGTACAATAGTATACAGCATGAAAACTACTCTGATAGTACTTTAAACTGATAGTTTGTAATGAGCCAATATTTGAGGTTCATCCCACCAAATCTTGGACAATTAATTACTTGGTCTAACTTTCCTTAGTGACCATAGAGACATTTAGACTTTTTGCCTTCATCTGAATGTCAACGACAAAGTCGTGAGTATCCTTGTCTGACCTTGTGGCTGGCCCTGCTGTAAGCAGAAGGTTGGACTGGATTGCTCCTGAGGTCCTTCTAAACTGAATCATTCCATGAATGATAGCCCAAACCACATTATGTGAGGTTCCTTTTTCCACTTTGGTATTTATTATGCTTCTGTTTAGATTTTTCACTGTGAAGATCATTCTATCACTCCACAGCCACATGACTATCAGTATGAAAGCTGACTCATTTAAAACTAGTGTTATTATAGCATGTGTTGTCACAGCAATGAGTATAACGGAAACAAACACTGAGAACAGAATCGGAGGGCTTTGGGGTGAAACAACTTTTAAACCATCACATACTTGGAACATATTGGAAATTACTACAAACAGAGGTCTTGAGTAAATTTTTCTCATCTATGTATCGCACAGTTGAAATTGCTGTTACTTTTAAACATTTTTGCTCCTTAAATACTGAAAACAAGGTAAATATCCTAGAGATTGTTTATGAAGTAACTAAAATACCTAGAAATACTTAGTTCACTGCCTAGTAATATGATAATTCCCTTTTTAACAAATGTAAAGCTATTCTGCTGCTACCTACTAACACATATCACTTTGGTTCTCAGAAGACACATTAAAATCTTATAATATCTGTTTAAATGAATGCCTGTGTACAAAACAGTGTGGTACACTATATTACATTTTTTTTCCCTGCTAGGCAATAATTAATTGTGTCTATTCATTTTAAACAACTACCTCTGAAGGAAAAGAGCGATAATTTATGTGAAGAGGACGTGATAGCTGTCATGGTCCTCTGGAAAATATACTTTAATCACATATTTATTTAAGGGTTGTAGTTTATAAGTTCATAAAATGAAAGTAAAATATGCTAAACCAGAATAAAATCTTGTTATATAAGAGAATACACATTGCAATTTGCATTTTTAAGTAAAAAAAGTGAATGTGATTTCTCTTGCTAATTTCAGTCTTGGATAGGGGTGGGTTTGTGTACTTGCATGTGCGTGGGAGTTCCTGAAATAATAACAGTAGCAAACCCACTGAAATCTTTAATCACAGATGTGCATATAGGCCGTGGTATCTTCATGCACAAAAAAATTTGGGGAATTATGCATGCATATAAAGAAGAACATATATTTCTTTATGTATTAGAAGTATAATGATTTCAGCCTGCACTGAGTTTTAAGATTGCTGTTAACCTAAAAATTGCATGTCTGTTTAGTGCTTTTTTGCCATCTATTCACTTAATAGCTCATTCACTTATAACTGTAAAATACCACAAGAAGCTCTGTGTGTGTATGTATCAGCAATATTATATAGTAGAAGCACAAAGTCAGAATAGTTAATTTGAATAAACTGTGAGAAATATATATAAGTATTTAAAATAAATAATAACAACATCTTAACTTACTATTGAATTTTTACACAAGCTGAATATTGTAAACAAAAGATAATCTTTTTATTTTGACCATTATTTTTCAGTTCTTCCCACTGTGTTTCATAAGGGATCTTGCAAAGCACAAGACAGAAAATAAGTTTTTGTCCTCATTAAAATTTACTAAGTTTAGTGAATTTTATATATCGCTGTTTGTGATATTTTTCCCCGTTGTTTTCCATTATATGCACAAAACTGTGTGACTAGCAAAAATAAATGTGGGAGTAAATGCCCATCCTACAGACAGGTGGTAAGATGTTGTGTATTGAAATAAAGGCAAAGCAGAATGTCTAGATAAAAGTTGAAAAGCCTGCTGTTACTTGAGAAATTGCAGTTGCATAAAATTTATTTGGTGATGTGATTCAGTGAGGATTTTCATAGGTGAGTTGCCAACAATATCCAGTGCGTACACACACAGCATATCTAAATGATTTTTTTTCCTAGCAGATTCTGTTGTACTTTAGTCTATATTACAAACTTTGATATTTCTAATGCTGAGTACTGAAATCCAGTACAGTCCGAGCATTAACGGAAAACACAACATTTCAGCACCCTTCATCTTGCAGTGGTAAGCTCCGGTTGGGATCCACTGCTGCTGGATGTCCTTTGGTGTGTGTGGGTCCAACATTGGAGTGTGGGACAGGAGGCAGCAGCCAGGAAGACTAGGGGAAGCCCATCTGTTTTCTTTTGATATAACTATTGGCTTATGCAGGTTTAAGTGTATTGTGAGTTTAAAACTCTAAGTTCCTGAATACTCCTGCTGTTTTCAGTGGGAAGAAATCACACTTCCAGATGTGTCAAGCCCCTTATGGTCTAGTGGTATATAATTTCTTCATTGACTGGGAGGTAGATAGGTTCCCATCTTTGTACTTCAGTTAAGTACTGAAGTTAGCTGAAATGAAACTGAACCTACATAACTAACACAATTTTACTTCTGAATGCCTGATTTTCTCTTTTCCTATGAAGAAAGGGTAAATAAAATGTTGATAGACATAAATAGTAGTCATTTGAATTACAATGTAGTATAAGTATTTTTCACATTCGGTTAGATTTCAAAGATTATAATGTCATAGTGGATTTTAGCTGGTTCAGATCCACATAAAAATATTTTAATTTATTTCTAAAAGTCTTTTAATGTGGAAAATAGAATTAATTTAAGTGATAGATTTTTTTTCAAAATATTCCTCATTATTTGCAATCATTCAGCCTTTGCTTTAGTTCCCAGGTACAGAGTTTGTGTTTATGTCAGCAACTTACAACATGCACTGTATATTATATTATTATAAATTATGAAGTTACTATATTAATAACTTTAACATTTTTTAATATTCTGTAGTGTTGAAGGAGCATTAACCTTAAAGGGTTTTCCATCTGTCTATGGCCTCCTTTTTGCTTTAGCAAAACAATCATCTGAAGAAAAATATACCATATCATTTTCTGTAATAGGTACGCTAAATAAATTTGAAGCACAGGATAGGAACTTTCCCAAAGCTGCATGAAGTCCATGTCTGAAGTTCACTATGGTTAATAATAAAGGAAAATTCAAAGAATTCCAAAATGTATAGTTCTTGGCATCTGAAACTTCTCCAACTTTCTCCCAAAAATTACAACATAAGATTAGGAGATAAAACTTTTTTTCCCCATCTGCTCAGAGAACTACTCACTTCAAACAGTGCCAAAGAAAAACATAACAAATCTCTCAGTTTTTCCAGAGTTCTGTTTCCCCCAAATCCTATCATCTCACACACAGCTTCTTCCCCAGTTGGTCCAGTGAGCCTCTCAAGTTCCTTCTCACTCAATCCTTCCCTGACAGAGCAGACACTAAAACTGTCTTCTTCCCATAAGACAGAGGAGAAAAAAAACCCCATACTTCTTTCTTTGAATGGGTGATGGAGAGAGGAAGAGTTATTTTTAAAAAATTTTAAAAATCTAAAAAATAAATATAATTAAAATATAACTTATGTCTAACCCTTTCAGTTTCAGTAATGGCACAAATCAGCAATGCCACAGATGACTGTACTTGATTTTTTGTAACTGACTGCATTGATACTATCAGTTGGGATTAGCTGAAATGCTGTATGCTGGTGAAAGCAGAGCTATTCACTAGAAGGCTATCAGCACATTGAGCAGATTATGGTTACTACCTTTAAATAATTTCTTTCCTAAAACACCCATTCTCCCCTCCCCCAGATTTTAAAATAAATAAACAAATAAATCCCATCTCTGAATTTTGTACTGTCAGGCACAGGACTATCAAGGGGATGAGACAGAGCACGGGATGACTATAGCAGAAATTTTACAGGTGTTACAGAAATGAGAGTCTGTCATGCCAGTTCATTTAAGCTCCATTTATGCTCACAGTACTTACCAGGAATATAAAAATGAACAAGGACTGCAGGGTCTATTCAAAAGCATTAGCAATAAACCAGCCCTCACTGCGTCACTTAAAAGTTACAAGTTCTAATTTCATGTGGGAGTTATGGGGAAAGTTTGTCTCTACTATATCAGACTGATTTTATCCCCTTCATCATACAAAGTCTGCATTTTTTTTGTGCATAATTTGCACACATCGTGGATGTGTCTCTAATCTGCACAATGATCTACCTACGCTGCTATCAGAAAAAGGGTGTGCACCGATTTTTACCTGACATTTTATCTTTGGGGTAGCTCAACATATACAAGAAATATGAAAGAAGCAATCCTTAGTCTCTTTCGCTGATGAATATTTAATAGAACAGCAGTAGCTGTAAGTGTTGGTGGCCTTGGGTCTGAATTGAAATGTCAGTAGTAACATTATAATGCAGCATCTACCTGTTCACACACTTCAGAGAATGAAATCTGAGTGCTATCCTTATAACAAGGCACTTTAACATTTATCAGTGCACACATGGACACAGCAAAGAAACAAATGGCACAAAAATCTTTGAATTGTTGCAAGAGGTTTTGTGATATATTACTAGCTACGTTTTCAAAGCTGAAAAAGTTAGGCATATTGAACATAGAATTAGAGACCATAAAGTACTATATGTTAATCAAATTAAAGCATTTTTAATAATATATACTTTGTCCCTCCACAGATGAAGTCCATATTCTAGAAAGTCAGTAACTACATTTTGGAGGAAAAAGATAATGAAATCTGCCTAACTTTTCTTCAGAAAAAAACGTGCTGCCGATTTTTTGTAAGTCTAGCAAAAAGAAGGCATTCGAAACAAGCAGACATGGTTTTAGTGCCATCTTGCTTTTTGCATGTGTCTTCATCTTGAATCGCATTTTTCCCTATGTCATCCAGCTCAAGAGTTAATTTGTGTTGATTTCTCTTGCCTAAACACACCAAGAAGGCAGAGTCTTATCCACAATCCAGCACATCGAAGTCCAGTTTGTGAACAGACTCCATATGAATCCGCAGGGAAGAGTGCCTGGGATCCCATCTAGTTAGTCATTCAGGTAATAACAGAGACATAATTGCTGTCTCCCATGCTCTTGCCTCTGTTTCCACAACTGATCTACATGGTAATTTGCTCCCCTAGTACACTCTTGTGTATATGCAATTATTAACTTCTTAGTTTCTGCTTTTCATTAAAAAAAAAAATGTGTAATTCCATTGTTTCCCTGTGCATTCATCACACACCCATGTGCCTTACAGCTTACTTCAGTTTCTGTTATCAAATCTATCATACTTTTACACTTTTCATCTGAGCTTTAACATTTCTTCTGCTTCACGTCATCAGTAAAAACCTCTTCTTCCTCCTTTCTCCATAATCTGGGTCAAAATCATGTGCCCTTTTTAATAAATTATTTTCGTTTTTCATTCTGTCTTCTCCAGTGTATTATTTAATGAATTAAATACTCATGTCTTAACTAGGTCTGGATGCTCTTAGACCTCTAAGATCTAAAGGGGGTCTGGGATGCTGGTATCACACTACCCATGTAGAGATTGGATTACTGTGTGACAAAAAGTTGTAGGCTCTTACTGTCTCACCCTTACGTGGTTTATTGGTCTTGAAGATATGAGTTAACTCTGCGATGGCCACTCTTCTGTTTGTTTCTTTGTTCAGCTGTGGTATTGTGATCATTTAATAACTGAGTTTATTTCCTCTGCCCACTTCCTCAGTTACTCTGATAAAATTTGCTATTATATTCTCCTGCCTATACATTTAGTGTAGACTTTCTCTAGGAAAAGGTCATGAAGCAGTCCAGCAAATTTTACTTTCTCATTATAACCCCTTCACCTATTACCAATGTCAATGCTTCTCATGCCCCGTTTAAAAGAGGTTTTATTTTGTTCAGCTGCATTAAAGTAAAAGATTTCAACGCACTGTTAAACAAAGGGCAGATGCTTTGGATAGTCTTCCATTTTGAATCTTAGTAGTAAAATCTAATATATTAATTTAATACCATTCTGTAGCCCAGAGAACAGACATAGATTATGTAGATAAAATATGTATAGTTATCATGCCATCCTCTGCAGTTTTTTTCTCCAATTTATTATGCTGTATATATTGTCATATATCAGTGTGCAATGAAGAAAGAGTGCTATAAACTTCTGCTTGTAGAGGCCTTAGAAAAGTAGGTTTTAAATCTCATAGGTAATTCTAGCTGTTACCTCCTTAAAACTAGTATTAAAAAATAAAAAGCAATCCAAAGCCTGTTCCTTGGCCCACAAGAATGGTGGTTACGTACAAGGTTAGATTCCATTACGCGTTGTCAATATCTATGTGCCTGAAGGTTGACTGTACACAAAGTATCTATGCATCTATCACAGTCAAGGGCTGTCTGGGGATCTATTCTGTTTCTTAAATATAGGTATATAGTGTAATTTGACATGCTTGGCCATCACCATAGCTTCTTTTTCATGTCTAATATGTGGACCACAATATCGAGGCTCATGGGCTCAATGGATTCCAAGGTCTCCAGGTTCAGGTGACCTATTTTAGGGATGGAGGAGTAGCTCTCCAAACTCTGCTATGACCGCCTCGTAATATTTTCTTAGGCTCCACCTAAAAGAAAACTAGGAAGATGGGGAATGAGTAAGGAGAGCAGGGTGTGACAGATACGACAGCAAAGGTATGGCGTGCTTATATCCTTCTGGAGAGCCAGTATAGTCTAGGCAGCATACCTTAGGGCATCTCAAATGGCACATTACGTGACTAAATCCCACCCTACACTGTTGATCTTCATTGACTATAGCAGGATGGGTGGGTTGACCCTGGCCAGCAGCTTGCTCAGGTCCCTGTCCCCAGCAGAATGGGGAAGAGAATCAGAAGAGCAAAATTGAGAAAAATTAATAGTTGAGATAAAGACAGTTTAGTAAGTGAAAGAATGAAAGAAAAAAAAAAAAACAAGACGGGATACAAAGGCAACTACTTATCACTTCCCACCATCAGGTCGATGCCCAGTTGACCTCTGAGCAACTGCTACCTTGGAAAGACTACACCCAGCTTTTACTGCTGAGCATCATGTCATATGGTATGGGATATCTCTTTGGTCAGCTGGGGTCAAGTAAACCAAGTAAGCTGGGGAAGAGAGAAAGAGAAGAAAGCTGCACCTGCCACACACATCATCAGTTTCTGATGGTTACATCAAAAGAATAATAATCAATATTACATTTAAAAAGATAAATCAGTCCTTTTAATTCCAAGTCATTGTCAGAGTGTTGCTATGGTGGTCAGAATTACAGAATTGCTCCCATTGCAAACAAGAGTGAAATAACTGGGAAGAGTCTAGATTCTCTGCAGAGAAACATACTCCTATCAGAAAACTTCAGATCCTCCTGTGCCTTTTTCTGTACTTTAAGAACTCTGAATTTTATCCCAGAGCTAAGATTATGGTTAGACTGACAAATTGTACCAAAGTAATCTGTTCTCCTGACAAAAAATGATTGCAATATGAAAAGAGAAAACCATAACCTTTATCTGTCCTTGTGACTATAATATCTTGAGTAGTATATTCAAAAAGAAACCTTGATAAAAAGACCTGTTACAAATATCATAATGAGAATGAAAAATGTTAACGAATCAACCAATTTATCTAGCAACCTTTATATCCTTGTCTTCATGGTGCTTTTCTTTGACTCTAGACATGGGATTTTCATGACACTACTCCAAGTTATCTTGCTTTTTTGTCTGGTTAAAGATGAGAGACAAGAGCTTGTTGAGCAAATCTGTGCTGCTCCACTTCAAGGGTGGATATGAGGGAGATGTGAGGGCTTCACAGAGCCATTAATCAACATTTAGTTTGAGACTTTCTATGAGATTTAAAAACTGAGCAAGAGTAGTGAAGAGGCAGCCAAAGTGGGAAGGGAAAGTCATTATTTATATGACTGAATGAAATATGAACACATTTATTGGTTTCTTTCATCTCCAGAAAACCTTGTGTCTTACTTATTTTTGATAGGACTTAGATAACTTCAGCTGTCTAAAAAGTAAGTCATTGTGTTAGCATTTGCCTTAGGTTCCTTGTAGATTCAGTGGGAAAAGTAGATGTTTCTGGCTGAAGGACACTATTCCTAACTCTGTAGGAAGTCTTTCTGTAGTATATGGCTACCTATATAATTCGTATAATTAGTTCTTTCAGAGCGTAGCTTACATTCTGTCTCTTCTGTGTCTTTCACAATTGTTTCCTTAGTAAGCACTCGCCCACCCTCCAGGAATTATTTTAAATTAAATAATTCTTTATTCTTTATTTGTAAATGTTATGGTTTTGCATCTTAATTTCCCAGTAAAGGCAGCAGTGTGATTCCAGCTCACCATCTGTCTCACAGGTTAGTTTTGTGACAAAGCTCTCAAATGTGCGTCTATAGCAAATGTGGTTAATAATCATTTGGCAAAACTATCTTGGTTAGTGAAATTGATTTTTTTGCAAAATGTCACTTTTAAATATATATTTTAAATATATCCAATATAACAACGTAACTAGGTTTAATTGTGTTTTTTTAAAAGTGTATTTACATATTTCAATATTCTCACTGCTATGTAGATAACTGTCAAGGTATAAACATTCTTATTTCAAGTTAAAAATACATGATAAAAAATAAACATGCAATTTACAGGAGAAGTTGTCCCAAGAGCAATGTGCACAAAATAGAATACTCAAAGGTATATAAATGCAGCAATGAAGAGGCCTGGGCCATGAAACTGCAGATTTTGCTGGTTTTTGACATCTCTCAAGAAATAACTGACAACTGTAAATTTTTAAGACTGGCATAAAACTGTTGTGACAAATTGAGAAACTGGAAATCAAAAGGAACCAGACAGTATTGTTATAATGTCTGTGATACAATATAGTTTGCAACTAAATACAATATTTTTTTAAAACAAAACTTTCTACTTCTTAGCAAGTATTTAATACTCAGATCTTAATAGAAAGATGCTGTCTTCACCTTTTCACCTGATGAAGCTAGCAAAAGTTATATGTTCTAATCATCACCAGAACTCTAAATAAAACATTTATTGATAGGTACGAATCCTTTTAACATTCACATTTTTTTGCAGAATATAGTCTATTTTGACTCCCACCTGTCGTGTGGTCACCCAAGTAATCTTTCCATCTACAGGTAACAACAAAGTTGCATACTTATTTTAGATACTGACCCTGATGCAGGCCTATTTCACCTTGATTGGAATCAATTGCCAATATATTTAGCTGCTGAAGAATTAGTAACCTACTTTAAACCTATCATTTGGCTTTTTTCTTTTATAGAAAGACAGAGAAACACCTCCAGAGGGTGATTCATCCCATCTGAAGATAAATGTCTAAAACAGTTGGGAGGAATCATCCTCTGAAAGGGTCTATTTCTTCCCTATGACTACAGAGCAAGCCTATATGACTGCGAAAGGAATGAAACAGACAGTGAAAGGAATTCTACACATTGACATCCGAGTGTCAGAGTACAACATAACTCAAGGAAGAACATGTTGAAACACCTGAGCAGCCCAGGAAGGGATTTCTGTCCAAATTTAACCATCTGTTCTAAACTAGCCATCCAGGCTTGCTCTGGAGACAAAACCACTAATACTTTCAGTGGCTCACTTCTGAGGTAGTGTTTCATGATCTGAAAATACTAAAACCAATGATGGTCTCCAAGCAGTTTTGAAATATGAGTACACAAAATCATACTGGTGTGGACTTAACACCTAGGGGATTGCTTCATCTTCCAGAATGCACAGCTGACATCTAACAAGTACCAATGGTAAAATGTTCTTGGCATGGATCAATGTTCTTCTTCCTCAAGTCGGTAACAATCTGTCTTTTTCTCCTTTGGCTTCGAGGAAAAGTAAGCAGTATCAGTGGTGCAGTATTCCAAGGAATTTGCATCAATTAATAACTAGGAACATTAAACCAGTTCCCCTCTATTATAATTTTTAAATAGAACAGCGAAAAATGAACTAGTCATGTCATTTTCTAGGGTAAAATAGACCTAGGTCTAGGTCTAGTTGTAGACATAGGCACATAAGGTCTTTCAGTGTACGATGCATATTTAAGTAATTACTTAATTTTACACACACACACACACACTCAATATTCAAGTCCCAGTTTAGTATTATCTTCAACTGGGATCTGGTACTAAAAGGTTGTCCATGCAAATACCTTCTATACTAGATTTTTGAAGACAAAGGCTGTCATTAAGACACCTCCCATCACCACTAAATCTCTAAGAAATTTGAACTAATTTTCTTTTGATTCTTCAGGGTGCAGTTTCAAAAAAACAAAACAAAACAAAAACCAAAAAGACCCAACAAACCAAACACCCATCTGCCCAATAAGTTAACATAACCAAGACCGATTCCTTTCTTGACTCACATTAGCTAATCTAATTTCTTCAAATAGTCAGCTGAGTGTAATGCAAAAGGAAATCTCAAATTTGTGTACTTTTATAAAATCATGGTTCTTTATTCATGGAAAATCATTTTAGTTAATGAAAGATTTACTATCTGCTTATAACTCCAGGCAGTAGAACAAAACATTAGGAGCAGAAAATTGCATTAAATGTTATATGTGTAATCATTATACTTAAGAAAATATCTAGACAAGGTGAAAGAATATGAAGTCAGTATTTGTGTGTGGGGTATGGAGAACCACTTTGTCCAAGAGAAACATAGCCAGGTAAAAAATTTCAGTTGAAGCTTGTGTAGTGTGGCATCCATCTAGAAGATAGACCATACAGATGTAAAGAGGGACAATGTTCATAACGTTAATGAACGTTGAGTTTTCGTACCAGATCCGCTGGTCTGATCCATTCTGCACATAGGAATCTGGGAAAAGCATTTTCATGCAAAGGTCAATTTCTATTGATTTTACCTAACCTACTGAAACTCCTGTATACTTGCACAGTAAAAGAGGCCCAGATTTGGCCCAGTGTTTCTGGTTCAGAACTGAATTGTAACTACTATGTGCTGAGATAGAGTTCGGTAAGCACTGGAGAAGTAACTGAATCAATTTCTTCAACACAGTAAAGCCTTTTTTTAACTCAGTGACAACAAAGTATTCAGATCATCTGATAATCTGATTATCTCCATGCAAAAACAGACAAAATTGGGCAGGTTGTTTTTCAATTTTCATTTTCAGAGTTGATTTTAAGGAAATCTCAGAAGCGTCATTGAAAGTCTGCTGAAATATGATCTGAAATTAAGGAACATTAAGGTTTTTACTGGATTTTGATATATGTTAATATTTCATTAGAATTAACTAAGTATTTTATGCAATAATGTAATCTCATTTTCATGGAAATATTTCAGGTCACTAGACATCCCCAAATTTAATTTTTAAAAGTGGTTTGTGTTGAACACAGTGCAGTAATGAAATATTAGCCTACTTAGGGCTTACGTATGAAAAATACTTTGTTAAAGGAAAATTTGAGATCTAAGAGAAGGAAATAACTGCAATGAATATGTGCAACACTTAAGCACTTACAGCATTAATAGTTTATAACTAAAGCAGCTATGTTGTGTCAATAACAAATAAATATCAATGGCACTTCTAAAGAAATGTCTGTAAATTAAGATTTATGGATTAATGTGTATCCATGGAGCTTCAGTGTCAGAAAAGTGCCCAGGTTATTGCACAGCAGAGCTACCAGAGAATCAAGCTTTTCCTTGTATCAATCAATAGAAAACAAGGATAAGCGCATGAAAAAAATTCTATCTGCAAACAGATATAAACAAAACCAAAAAAAGACTTTTTCAGTTTAGTTTGAGAAGGCAAACTCAAGCAAATCTCGCAGCAGTAGTGAAACACACAGTGCTCTTTTTCCTATGGCAGAGAATTTATGTGATCTTCAATTAGCAATTTCCTACCTTCTATGGCTCCTGGGATGAAGAAGCAGACGTATTGATCAAAGTGTTAGTAAAGTATCAATTGGCAAGAGATGTCTGAGTGGTATTTCAACACTCTGCCCTTTCCATCAGATGGAGAGGGAGGTGGGAAGAGAAACAGTTTCCTACCAGACCATCATTTTAGTGAAATAAACAAATAACTTCTCCTTTACTCCTTCATAGATAAGCCAAAAAGTAGAGTTTACAAAATAAAATCTCTTCATTACTTTTTATACGTAAAATCTTATAGGAGATACATAACAGAGAAGAAATTTTTAACAGTATTTTGTATGATTTTGCGCTTTTTAGAGATAAAAATTGCAAGTGATTAAACAGTAGGAAAAAGGAAATGTGACTTTTTCCATTGCTCTGACTTCAGAACCAGAAGCCAAGCATAAAATCGTAACCCAGCCTTCTCATAATGTCAGACCCTGCGGTCCTATAAGCCCAAAATGAAGTCTTTTCATTGCAAGCCATGCTCAAGCAGTGGACTTTGTGTGGGTTATTCTTGCTCCTCTTGGAGAACAACTAGAGATGACTACTGACCAACTTGTTTTAGATTTAGCTTAGCTTTCTACAATCGTGTGGTACAACACTTTTTGTTACCACAATTTTCGTACATTTCTGTAACTAACCAGTTGTAAAGAATAGTATTTATTCTGTGTAGTTATAATACCTTGAACTGCAAGGGTGGTAAGTGGACACCTCCCAGTAACTGCTGGGCCTGTCTGAGTTACAGGATCTTATCTACTATGACACTTATCTCACTTCTTGCATAGCATCTTGCTGTGTTGAGGACAGATAATAAGTACATTTCCTGTAAATTTCCTAGCCTATTTTGAACGGACTGCTGTTGAGATACTTCTGATAAGGACTTTCTGAACATACAGACTGGGGGTACTCTAAGGACTCATTGAGAACAAAGCAGTATTTACTCCCAGTTGTTTTTTAAGACAACACATGCAACAAGCACTAAATAGAAAAAAGCCTGATAATACAGGGATCAGAGAAATAATTCCCTGTAAGTACTTTAATTTTCAACTTTTAAAGTACCTGTTATTTGTTAGGTACTTTAACAAAACTAATGAACTTAGCTCTATTTGTGTAAACTTTTAGTGATAAACTCCCAACAACAGGAGAGAGAGAATTCGGAGACCAATTCAACCTGTCCCAAGATTTGTCCATACTTCTCATTGCTTATACAGGGAGGCTACACAAGTAGTTGAGATTGGCTGCCTGTCCTTGGGATTAGTAAAGTACTACACCCATAATAAAGAGCATTCAAAATTCAGCTTCCTCCTTCGTTCAGGACAGATGTTCCAGTGTGCTTTTGAGTACCACTGTGTGGATTTTATTTGAGCATTTTAAAAATGAAACCAAAACAAACACCTTTTGCAAAGCTGGTCAAATGTTAATTTTATCATTTGTATCACAGTACCTGTATCCACTATGTCCTTCTCTCTGTGGACAGTGGGCAGAATTCAGCCTCTAGCCCAGAGATTTTTTAGTGCCTTTTATTAGTATTTTGCTAGACTCAGACACTAAGTTTTCAAAAATGCTTCTTTTTTAGAAGATTTTTTTCCACAGAACTCCTAATGTTCTGGAACAAAAAGTTTTGCAGTTCTGATACTGTGCTGTAAGCACTTGAATTTATAGGAGGCAATGTGACATGAAACTTATTTTTGTGTATATTGTATACATATATATATATATAAAAAATAAATTTACACTTGAGTAAAAATATACCCAAGTTACAAAGTTGAAATCAGAATCTTGATCTTCTCCGTGTTCAAAAGATTCTGATACTATCTTTCAGGGCACTCTCTTCTCCATCCTTAATAACAATACAATCAATCTGGAAGCATTAAGACAGCTGAAATTGCTTTACATGAAAGAGTGAAAAAACAAAAGTAGCAGAGCTAGTCAGAATCTATTCATCTGTCAATCATCTGATAGGAAAGATGAAGTCAAATTCATAGTATTACTAGAGTGAAATTATACAGAAACAAATTTGGCAAAAGGTTCTCTCTATAAACTTAAGATACAGAAGAAAGATTAGTTAATGTTCAAAAAATTTGCAATCTGCTAAATGTTTATAAAATCATCAACTATCAAATTCAGGAATTTTCCAATTCTGATTTATAATTTCTAAGTATCAAACATCATTTCTGCATATGGAGCTTTTTTATTCTTTCTGCAAAACTTCATGCAGCTCTAATATGAATTATATTTAATTTGTTCAACAAAAATATGAGTTTTTAACAGAAAAAATCAGACAGCATAAGATAGAAGCTTATTAAGAGAAAGTAGTTATAAATATTAGAAACACACTAGCAACAGAAATGGGAAAGAATTAGTCCACAGAAGAAAAAATTGCATGCACTAATTAACTTTTTATTCTTGAGTAGTCTATCTGAAAAGACTTCAAAACCAGGAAATATTGTAAGGCAGTTTTCCTTTCATTACTTTCACCCACTAAGCTCAAATTGTGCTGTTCTGTTTTGGTTTAGTTTTTTTTTTATTTTTTTTTCCTAGATATGCATAAGCAAATATTTCATTTTATAAAGCTAGATAGACAACAGTTTTTAAAGTCAGTATATTCTTGTATTTAATATCGTATTCTGATGGATTTGTATCAGAACTTTTTACCAGTACAAAAAAGGAATGGTTGACTTAAACACAATTGCTACATTATTAAGAAAATACTAAAAATACTAAAAAGTTAGAGATTATACACACTGTATTCTATTAGATACCATTCTCTTTTTCCCTCACTAATGTTTTTACTTTTTAAGGTTGGTTATTTGATTGCTTTAGAATAACTACTTTTAACAGTGAAAAGTTGCAGCAAATATATAACTTTCCAGTAATAAACCACATCCTCGGTAAGCCTTTCCTCATTTACCACTGTATTTAGGGAAGTATTAAAAATCACAGATTACCAAAGGAGAGCATTTTGAAGTAGAATCTGGTTTTGAAAATGCATATATAAAATACACGTGGAATCAAAATTCATTGTTGTTGCACAATAATACTGCTATTCTTTGGAGTTCCAGTGCTTTCCCCAGAGATAAGAAAATAATTTTGCATGTCTTCATTTTATTACCTCACCTGTTTCTTCCTCATTTCATTCTATTTCTTTTCTATTTTTTTATTATGCTGTAGAAAAAAAAGTAATCCTCTGTGTATTATGTGTCCAGAACATTTACAGATGCATTCAGAACTCTTTTTATAGCACCTTAAGGACTAGACAGTGTTTTATTTCTGCTATTTTAAAAACAATTCTTTCAATATCTGGCAGATATTCTGCTGATCAGATTCAAACAAGATGAATAAAAATATTCCCTCTGTTGCAATGACTTACAAGTTTTATTGCCTAGCTCAATAAACTCAGAATGTATCCTGTATGTTATTGGACATCGGTGAGCTGTATGATATGAAGCGCTTTCTCCTAGCTAGTTTTATATTATCCAGTTTAGAGACAAGGAAAGTTCAATTTTACCATCTTGGTGATTTTTACTTTATTTAAACAAAACAGTGTACTTAAAAAGTATAATGCTGGAAAATTTGGAGACCTACTTTTAAAGACTAACAATAATCTACAACAGTAATAAGTAAAACGGCAAAGAGGGCTGACATACCAATAATGCTTTTGTTTTTCATATATCACTCTACAGTGGGTCCTAAATCTAATCACAGAATACCGTTTTAATTCCAAATTTAGGCCCCCCCCCCCTTAAAAACCTGCTTAGAAAGTAATATTTAATGCTAACTCAATATGCTAAGTCAGTTCACAAAATGATCAATTCTTCACCTTGGCACATTTCTCTAATGAAATTCTGTTCATTAGGCATATGTATTAAGGCAATTAACTTATTCAGCATTGCTTATGAAATATTTGCTACTATTCCTGAGAAGTGCACCTCAACAAAAATCTGGCAGTTATATAAGTGCCTGGAAATCTGGATGTTTCTACATCAGTTTCTGATTATATCAAGTGTCCAAACTTGATTACTGGGTTCTTGGCCATCGTGCAATGGTAACAACAACAACAAAAAAGTAAGTTCAATAAACTCACTAATTTCCTATTTCAAAGACAGCAATGAAGTCAGTAAGAATTATAGTCTGGTAAGCCCCGCCCCCTTGATCCCTGGGAAGGTGATGGAACAACTAACATTGGAAACCATTTCTAGGTATATGAAGGGCAAAAAAATCATCAGGACTAGTCAGCATAGATTCACCAAGCGAAAATCTTATTTGACCAACCTGATAACCTTCTATGATGAAGTTACTGGCTTTGTAGATGAAGGAAGAGCAGTGGATATTGTCTGCCTTGACTTCACTAAGGTTTTTGATACTGTCTCCCATAAGATGCTCATAGACAAGCTGATGTAGCATGGACTGGATGAATAGACTGTGAGGTGGACTGAAAACTGGCTGACAGATGGGTCCAGAAGGTGGTGATCACGGTAGACAAAACTAATTGTGTACCAAAGGAGTCAATACTGAGTTCAGTCTTGTTCAACATCTTTGTTAATGTTCTAAATACCTCTTTGTTAACATAGATGATGGGGCAGAGTGTACCCTCAGCAAGTTTACTGATGATGCAAAATTGGCAGGAGTGACTGACACATCAGAGGGTCGTGTTGCCATCCAGAAGGATCTTGATAGCCTGAAGCAATGAGTTGACAGAAAATCATGAAGTTCAACAAGGGGAAGTCCAAAATCCTGCACCTGGGGAGGAAGAACTATATGCACCAGTATATTCTTGGGGCTGACCAGCTGGAAAACAGCTTTGCAAAAAGGACCCAGGGGTTCTGATAGACACCAAGTTGAACACGAACCAGAGATGTGCCCTTGCCACAAAGAAGGCTAACAGTATCTAGGGCTGCATTAGGAGGATTGTTGCCAGCAGGTCAAGGGAGGTGATCCTTCCCCTCTACTCAGCACTGGTGAGGACATAGCTGCAGTGTTGGATCCAGTTCTGGGCTCCCTAGTACAAGAGAGACATGGACATATTGGAGAGATCATCTGGGATGAATGTTGTCTACAAGAAACTCCTATTACTACATCACTTTTAAAATTAAAGGCTATGCAGTCTAAAATGTTTACTACATATGAGTTCATTTTTGGAGGGATAAGCACTTCACAATGTGGAGTGGACATCTAATGCACTTCAACAGCTAATTGTCATTCAGTCCACCTAACCAGACTGGAGCTAGACTGCACTAAAACCCCTCAAATATGTGTAGTGCTGGTCCTGCAAAACAAATGTTTTTCTCTGCAAATCTCCTCTTACCAGGCCACATTACTTGCTCCATAGCAAAAAGTAGTACTCCACAGAGGTCAAAAGAATGGCTGCTGCCCGGTTGAGAGGACACGTTAGGTGGGTTGTGATTCTCAATCATCTGAATAAAAGGGTAGACTATTCACTCATTTTGTAAGAGCTCCTAAAGCAACATGGTTTATATTACAGTTCAAGAAATGAAGATTAAAGTTAATTTTCCCTTTACACAAATTTACTTTCCTAACCACTGCTGTCTTGGACTGGATTTCATGGAGATCCCTACAGACAGGGGCAGCATATTCTCCCATTACTGGCCTCTTGGATCACCTACTTCTCCTAAACCACGATTATCCAAACTATCTTCTAATCCAGTTTTAGATATTCTGTAAATAAATAATATTTTTCTCTTGGAAACAGATGACCACATTATCATGTATCTGTTTATTTTCATGTATGATATTCTTAACTTGACTGTACACTTGAACTCATCTGTGAAAATATAGTGATCTAATTTACCCAAGAGAACCATTTATTTTAGTCTCCTTAAAATAAACATTACAGGAAGATCCCTGGTGTTTTCCCACTGAGACACTTATCTCATTTATGACATATGTTCTTTCTATATGATAAGGAACTGTATGGATCAAAGCTGAAATAATAATGAATTACAGTCTGAGCCAAATTTAAAATGCACAGCATTGTAATGCAAGAGTTCTACATGTAATTGTACATCCTCTGTATACTCACATGGTGGTAACATTGGTGAAAAATATTCTGTCTTTTCCACAGGTATCAGTGAAACAATATTTTGTGTCTAGATTAATTTACGAACCTGAAAATCTTATCTACCAAAATTCTGCAAATTCATGTTATAAACTTCTTCTGTTAGTCATATTTAACAGTAAAAATAGTTAGAACTTTGGATAATTAAATAATATGGGTGTGAGGTTCAGTGCATTTTGATCTCATCTCTACTATTGAAATCCTTTTGATTCCAATTATTATTTTACATCTCAAAATTCAATGATGGCTCAAATACAGACTATAATCATAAGCTTTCGATACTTTACCACTCTATATAATCTGATTTACTGTTCTCTACAATCTAGCTTGCTCCACTCTAGACTATCTTTCCACCTCCTAGATTTAGACCTTCTTACCTTCTCCTGCTAATTCTCCCTCATATTTGTTAACCAACACATCGCATTTCAGAGTTCACATTCCTTCCAAATGCTGACTTACAGTGTATGGTAAAGGGAAAAAAAAAAAAAAAGTGGGAAGATCTTATTTTTTAAATTAATTAAAAAGTATCCCTTTCTCACTGTCAATTGCTCCTTTTGATACTGTCATTGCTAAAAGTTAATGTAAAATCTTCTGCTGAGATCATGTCTTCTTGTTCTATAAAGCATTGAAAACATGTGTGAAACTAGTACTGAGATGTAAGTGCCTGGAGGTTTCCTTTTGGTAAGGTCTGATATGAAAACATGGATAATCTAACATAAAGATGAAATCACATTTTATGTTAACTCTTTTGTCTTAATTTTTAAAATGTATTTTTAAAAAAAGGCTTAAAAATATTTTGATTTTGCTTCTTTGTCTTTCAGAATGTTCCATAACTGCAGGGTATTGCAAATTAATTTGACTTTTGACTTCAGAACATACGTATATAAGTGTGTATATGTGTGTATAAAAATAACTCCATGATTTGTAACTAAATTGTTTATTTGTATATTTTATGATTTTTTTATATACTTTCTGGATGTCTGGTATTTAGGTATATGTTCAAATTTATTATTTGACCTTAATGTCATCTGTCAATCTTCTCTATATTAATGTAGAGATATACTGTTAATTTTCAATTTTGTTCTAGAAAGATGAGTTCCCTTTGTACTTGCAGTCTAGTGTTACTATGAATTCAACTTTCAATTTAGAACTAAAAATACATTGACTATTTTTTCAAGTATTTTGTCTCCTCTTATTTAATCCCTTTGATTTAATTATGTCAGAGCACACGCATACAATAAATAGATAAATAGAACATGATACTGAAGTTCTTGTGCTACAGTATTGCCTTATTTCTGTAATTAAGTTTACAGATTTCAAAATGAAGACTATAGAGTTCCTTTTATTAAAAAAAAAAAAAAAGTATCTCATTATTCTTTCTGGTGGATAACTAAATTACACATAATACACTTTTCATTCATAAGAAGATGACTTTCTAGGAACAAGTAACTACAACAAATATTTGATACGTGTTCAATCTCCTAGGCATTCCTTTTGTTATCTCATTCCCATTTTCCTCTTTATTCACAAAAATCAGAGGAGAGATGCATCCTATTGTTTGGTAAAAGATGCATGATCTCAGTGCTCTATTAAATCCTGATCATTTTCACAAGCTTGTTCTTTCCACTGAAAGACAATACACGACTTTGCAATTTTTCCTCTGTGTGCAATAAGGGGGAATGTGTCATAGAGCAAACGCTTTTGCTAAATCTCAACAGAAACTCCCATAACTAACTTTAACAAATTTGCAAAAGAATAGTACATAAAAAATCACTTTCTGAATCTGCGTTTTGTCTTGTCATTGTTCTACTCCCTTAAGCAATGACTAGTGGCATGACGTCTTCATATGAAACTAGCAGAGAAGATTCACCCATATTCACCTGCGCATTGTTGATCATCTCAGCGATCCTTTTTCCAGTGCTTTGGGAGGCCAAGCAGACCTGAGAAAAATGCGGGTTTTGAAGAGGCTGAGTAGAGCAGGTTACAAAATGTCCTTCATCTCTTTCCACAGGCACTGAAGAGTAATACAGGTGTGCCTACATTTTTAGTTTTACCGAAAAGTAGTGTCCAAAATGGCCAACTGTAGATAATGGTATGGTTTGGCAAATTTATGTTACCCAAAAAAAACCCAAACCACCAAGTCCAAAACTCCAAAAGACTTGAAAAAAGCCTTTGGACTAGGTCTGGCAGTGGCGATGTACTTCATGCTGGCAGGAAGGAAGCCTAAGTGGGAGGGGTTCGTTCAGGATTCCTCACGGGCTGGCGGAGGTCCCATTTCCAGTTCCAGAAAGAAGAAAATGGGAGTAGTGAGTTGTGCTCTCCCAAATACTTGAGTTGCACTTAGTCTCATGCTTATTCTTAAAAATGTAGGAGCTGAGTGATTTCATGGCCTGTGTAAAAGAGCTTAGCAGGACATTTATAAGTGGAGCACTAAGTGCATTAATCACTGTCAGCCAAGAAAATGGGTGTTATAAGATATTAGCCGACAAACGCAATGTGCATGATGACTGCCTAGGCTTGAGGAGAGTTTTCAGGATTTCTTTTATTGGTGATGCCTATAACAGAAGGAGACTGAAGAACCTGGGGATTTACTGCAGGACTGGAGAAGAGGAAGGAAGGAAGGTGGCAAATAGGCAAGCAGTCATTCACTCTTTTCTTACTGTGCTTAGGATTATAAACAGGAGATTGCTGCAAAGATTTATGTCATCTTTGTGGCTACATCTGGCCTGTGATGTTCATCAAGTACTTCAACAGTAAAAGAGGATAAATTCTTTTCAAAAAAAAATAAATGTTCCTTCTACCTCTACAGTTTCATAGTATCAAAAAAATTATTTTCAATTCAATTCAAAATTACCATTTAAAAAACCAAAATGTGCAGTTGATGGCATCTTTTTAACCTTAAAGATTTAAATATTCATTGATGCATAAGTCAAAAGTCCCTGAGGATACCACAATAAAAAAGGAATGAAATAGCAAAGAGAATTCTTCAGAGTAATGCTTTCTACATGAAGTAGTTTACTAATTTCCTTAGGCATTTTATTTTGGCTCGTAGCACAAGCTGTACAAATGAAGTAAGAAGTGTGATTTTGCAAACTACCTCTAATTGTAAAGCTTAGAAAATGACCCATTGCCTGTCTCTTTGCATGGAAGCAACTACTATTTTTACCTTGTTGACTTTCTCTTGCTGTGCTTGATAATGTATCACATGTATTTTTCCTTTCTGGAGCTTAGCTTAAGATGTACTGCATTCTTTAGCCTAGTATTTTACTGCAGTGTTCTGGATTTTACTGAGATATGTTATCATCATTCAACCAGAAAGAGCTGACAATTATCGCAATATCTAAATTGTTTTATATTTGCACTATGTTTTTATCTTTTTGTTTTTCATTAACTTTATCCAAAAGTGTCAAACAGGGATCATGGTCCTAAATTCATGACTCTGACTTGTTTTAGGGGTTTATAGATTGATTTTTTCCTTAATATTAAACTTATATAAAATGCACAAACAAAGGAATAGTGGTGAAAACACTAGGTCTTGTTGGGTACATCTCAGTCGTAACTACCAGCTGCAGAAACAAGTTGCCTCATGAAGCTTTCCCCAGGATTTTGTGAATCTGAACTTCTAGGATGCAAAGAGGTTTGGTTTCAGTAGGAAACAGAGGCAATTCCCACCCACTCCA